>NC_080713.1:14098698-14318698 GCF_019097595.1 Hemibagrus wyckioides
TAACTGCTGCTTTTTGCTCGGGACATGACATGACTGACTCCTAGCTGTAACTCCAGCCTGAATGCATGTCATGGTCTCCCTTGGAAAGTGTGCACCTCTCCCCCTGATGTATTTTTGGGCAATTCTCAGGTATTTATTGTCCCAAGAAAATTGGGTGACACTTGTCTCTGTTCAAATGGTAGTGACCAGTTATCCCTTGGCAATTCTGAGTGCAAAACTCGCTTTGATGTGATAGCATCAGAAGAGGGCTCTGAACCTTTCTGTTTTATTAATGATAAGGGTTTGTCTCAATCTACTGATGGTCTCATCACAGTACATAATAAATGTCTATTTAGTTTTCTGACCACAACCAACACTGTCTTGTGGGTATATGGTAGTAAGACTTATTCAATTCAGTTTATTTTGTATAGCGCCTTTTACAATGAACATTGTCTCAAAGCAGCTTTACAAAAGAAGAAAACAGAAAAAGGAGGGGAAAATGAAAAATAATAATAAAAAATCAAAAATAAAAATAACTAATTAACTAGAAATAAGAATAAATTATTAAATTCTATAATTAGACTATTTTATCCCTAATGAGCAAGCCTGTGGCAAGGAGAGGGCTGTTCCTTTAACACCAACAACATGTTCTAGTCTATCAAGTAGAACAGTGTGGTCAATGGTGTCAAAAGCTGCACAAGATAACACCAGTAACACCAGTAGGGAGACACAACCCTGATCAGAAGCCAGTAACAGGTCATTTACCACTTTAACCAGTGCTGTCTCTGTGCTATGATGAGGTCTAAATCCTGACTGATACATTTCATAAATGTTATTTCTATGCAGGTATGAACATAACTGCTGTGCTACAGCCTTTTCTAGGATCTTGGAGATAAAGGGCAGGTTTGATATCGGTCTATAGTTAGAAAGCTGACGGGGTCGAGGTCCGTTTTTTTAATCAAGGGTTTGATAACTGCTAGCTTAAAAGATTTAGGCACATAGCCAGTGCTTAGAGAAGAATTAATTACTTTTAGAATGGGTTCAGTAGCTACTGGTAATATCTGTTTAAGGAAAGATGTGGGTAAAAGATCTAGGATGCAGGTAGAAGATTTTGAAGAAGAAATTAGTGAAATTAGATCAGGCTCTTGAAGTGGAGTGAAGCACTCTAACCTCTGATCAGAAATAGCTATATTATCTAAAGGATTATCTATCAAATAATATGGTTTTAAATTAATAGTCTGAATTTTTTGCCTGATATTGTCAATTTTTTCATTGAAAAAATGCATGGTCATTGCTGCTAAATGTAAATGGTGTGCACTTTTCTACAGTGGTTTTACTCCTAGTTAGTTTTGCTACAGTCCTAAATAAAAATTTTGGATTGTTTTTGTTATCTTCAATTAGGGCAGAAAGATACGCTGATCTAGCAGCACTAAGAGAATTTTTGTATCTCAGAAGGCTTTCCTTCCACGCAATCTGGAATACTGCTAATTTAGTTTGATGCCATTTACGCTCTAGTTTCCTAGCTGATTGTTTTAAAACTCATGTGTGGTCGTTGTACCAGGCTGCTAGTTTCTTGTCTTTAATTTTTTTCCTTTTAAGTGGAGCTACAGTGTCTAGGGTGTTCCGAAATAATGACTCCAAGTAATCAGTCGCCTGGTCAAGTTCTGTGGGGTCAGAAGGTGAACCAATCATGTGTGATAATTCTGGCAGACTATCGGTAAATCTCTCTGCGGTAGCAGACGTAAATATACGCTTAATACGGTAATGCGCCAAGTTGCGCATCTCGTGACTAAAACGCATTCTAAATGAAACTAGATAATGACCTTAGATAGCTTCCGACTGTGGAAGAGTGACTATGTTTTCTATATTTAATCCGAATGTAAAAATGAGATCCAGAGTGTGACCTCCATTATGAGTGGGTCCTATTACATTTTGATTAACACCTAATGAATCTAAGATGGACACAACTGCTGTTCTCAGAGGGTCTTCTGGCTTATCAAAATGAATGTTGAAGTCTATTAATGCTTTGTCTAAAGAAACAATAAGTTTTGAAGTGGTGTAATGTAACGTAAATGTAAAATTACTTCGTTACAGTACTTAAGTATTTTTTGAGAGTTTTTGTACTTTACCTGAGTTTTTATATTTCTGTCAACTTTTACTTTTACTTCACTACTTTTTTTAAACAAATTCTATACTTTTACTCCGATACATTTTCTGTTCGGCATTTTCGTTACTTACTACAAATAAAACCTGCGTCCAAATTTGCGGTAAAGGAAGTTTGTGGTTTGTGATGACTTTAGGCTATGTCCACACATAGCTGGGTATTTTTAAAAACTGAGATTTTTCAACTTCATATTTTTTAAATTCTGTCCACACAACCTACATGTTAAAAATATCTTTGTCCACATGAAAACACCCTGTTGAGTGCTGTCAGGAGCATGCCTAGACAATCAGAAGCCTAGACAAAACTTTATTATCGGTTCCAGTAGTTTAACAACAATGGTGCGTCACGTGAAAGCAATGCCCTTGACATGCGAAAATTTCATTGTAGAATGTAGAAGTCCGACCGGGTCTCATCCAAAACCTCCATCGCTGTGTGCGTTATTGGAGTTTTGTATGCAGCAGCAGTGAGCTCCGTATTACATTCCGGCACCTCTGTTCATGAGTAACTCTGTGTGTATGTGTACGCATGTAAAAAGTCCAGTAAACAACGTTAACACAATCAGTAGTTTACATAAGTCTGCTATTGCACAAAATATCTTCATAAACAAAGCTGACGTCAAATCAAGGAGACCAGCACACAGACAATGATGTCAATTCGTCAAAATCTCTGATTCCCCTGTCCACACACCACCACTGAAAACGGTGAGTTTTGGAAAATCTTCACTTTGGAAGGAGTTTTCCAAAAGCTCTGTTTTCAACAACCTCAAACTGCATTAGCATGTGGACGAAAGGTCAAAACACAGAGAAAAATCCCCTTCTTAAAAACACCCAGCTACGTGTGGACATGGCCTTAGTTACAAGTGCACATGTATGGAAACAGTGATACTGTACAGTTCGTTACAATACAGTTCTAAAGACCTCTTCTTTCTTTCATGCAAGTCTTATTTTTTTGGTGGTGCACTTATTGAGAAGTTTAAGAAAGAAAGCAATACGGAATAAAATTCATAATTCTCCAAATTATTACAGTCTTGTTTTTTATTAATTTACTTCTACTTTTACTTTCCATACTTGAATACATTCATGAAAATACTACTTTTGATACTTAAGTACAGTTTATTTCAGATACTTTAAGACTTTTACCCAAGTAGAATTATAATAGTTGACTTTAACTTTTACTTGAGTCATTTTCTAACAAAATGCCTGTACTTTTACTCAAGTATGGCTTTTGGGTACTTTATACAAAACTGCCCATAACCCTTGGCAAAATCCCAACTCGGAGTCCCCTGTGTCTTATCACAAAAGTGGGAGTTATGTATCTAAATATTTTGATGGGTATACCCTGGCTGATTCCTGGACTTCACCAAGTTCAGCAGTAGGATGGTCTGTGTTCTAAGCCACACTTATTAAGCCACATCCGTTTATTAAGCCATGCTTAATAAAATAAATGACTTGAATTAAAGGCTATGAGAGACATAGTTCTTCATAATAGGATGATACTGGACATTTTGACTGCAGAGCATGGAGGTGTCTGTAAGATGTAAAGACACCTCATGCTGTTTTTTTTTATTCCTGATAACTTACATCATTATTCAACGTATGAGAAAGGCTATAGCTACTCTGCTGCCAACTCCTGGTTTGCATGGCCCTCTTCTCTTTGGGATGGTAGAGGTAACTGGATTGTGCATTCCATTATACCAGTTGTTGTGATCATTGTTTTGGTCTTTCTCTTCTTAACATGTATCCTTAAGTGCATTTCTGCTTGTGTTAGGCGATCTGTAGATGCCCTAGTTAACACTTACATAGCAGTTCCACTCAGTACGATGAAGTAGGTCTTGCTTTTTGCTGGACAAGACCAACCTCTTGCATGTGCAGCCTTAAAGGGTAAAGGGTGTCATTTAAGGTTGGGGCTGTCTTTGATGGTCCAATGGAGTTGACATGTATGTAGACATGTATGTGTTGAGTCTAGAGTTCGGAACAGATCAATTCACACAGTTGAGTGAGTGTGTGTGTGTGTGTGTGTGTGTGTGTGTGTAAGATTTTGGTACAGTTCAGTTCTGGATGCTGAGAAGCCTGATGCCTTAAGGGAAGAAAATCTTACAAAGTCTGGCTGTAAGGGCCCGAAATCATCAGTACCTCTTTCTAGATGGCAGGAAGGTGAAGAGTGTGTGTGATTGCTGTGTGCTGTCATCCGCAATGCTTTTGGCTTTGTGGATGCAGCGTGTAGTGTAACTGTCCATGATATAGGAAAGAGAGAATCCAGTGATCTTCTCAGCTGTCCTCACTATCTGCTGCAGTGTCTTGCGATCCGAGACACTGCAATTCCCCAGGTAGTGGTGCAGCTGCTCAGGATGCTTTTGATGGTTCCTCTGTAAAACATAGTCAGGATGACAGGAGGGAGATGGGCTTTCCTCAGCCTCTGTAGGAAGCAGAGATGCTGCTGGGCTTTCTTGTTGATGGAGCTGGTGTTGAGTGATCTCCACAAAGGATCCACAGCAGAGCATGGCCACTCTGTGCTCTAGTAAAGTCAACAACCATCTCTTTAGTTTTGTCATCTTTCAGAGACAGGTTGTTGACTCTACACCAGATTGTTAGCTGTTGCACCTCCTCTCTGTATGCTGACTCATCGTTCTTGCTGATGAGACTCATCATGGTCGTGTCATCTGCAAACTTGATGATATGATTTGAACTGTGCATTGCTGCATGGGCTGAGTGGGCTGAGCACACAACCCTGAGGGGCCCCAGTGCTCATTGTGGTTGTGCTGTAGATGCTGTTCCCGATCTGGACTGACTGAGGTCTTCCAATCAGGAAGTCCAGGATCCAGTTACAGAGGGAGGTGTTCAGGCCCAACAGGCTCAGTTTCTAATTAGGTGCTGAGGGATGATTGTATTGAATGCTGAACAGAAGTCTATGAACAGGTGTCCTGGTGGGTGAGGGCTGTGGTTGAACTGCATGAGCAGGTACAATAGTCACCTTTTGGGGAGTTGATTGCTGCCTTCCACTCATCTCCATCCTTGCAGCCCATTTGGTGAGGTCCAATTTTGTCTCTTTGCAGTAGCTCAAAATCAGTAGACTGTGGGACCACAGTCAGTGAGGATGTCAAGTAGACGCAATAGTAGTCCCTGAGGATGTTCGCTCTGGGAATAGATTTGTTGTCACAAAACCCAGTGTATCTGCTGCTATGCTGGGCCACCAAAAGTGTTTTCTGATCAAGCCCAAGGTCTGTGTTGCACCTGGATTATCAGTGAGGTGCTCTATTGGTGCCTCCATTGCAGTATGTGGGTGCATATGGAAGCAAAGACAAAAATTCCTGTTGAACAAATGGCTCAGGTGGTGGAAACAGGCCATAAGGGGCACCCAGTTTAAGGTTCTTAGAACAAGGATGTCAGGAGAGGGTTGAAATCTGTTGATGAACAGAGACTACGTGGCCTGATTGGGGTTTAGCCTGTGCATGGTGTTTGGTCCCCTCCAACCATGTAGGTCGAATTTGTAGGTTGAATTTGCTTCCACTCCTCCAAGTTCAACTTAATGCAGACATGCAACCAGCAGACAGATTCTCTGATGTATTCCTCCAATGTTTTGATCTCAGTCATAATGCCAGAGAGCAGGTCAATGGAACAGTCTTGGAGGAATACCTCCTTCAAGTCATGATACTTGGGGAAAATTCAAGCACTAACCCTGTAGACTACACTTGAAAAAGTAATATGGTAGATTTACTTAAAAATATAGTGCATCATTTTGTAAGCCCCCTTTTAAGCAATTTTCAATAGAATTTGAAGCAATTTTAACTAAAACCTTTAGTAAGCAATGCTTGAACATTTGAATATCCCAGCATACATTTTTGCTGAAATTTATTGGTTGGTGCAAGAAAATATTTTAAGCAGTTTTTACTAAGAAATTTCCACCATAAAGGTTTTGTGTAATCCACTATAATATATATAATTAAGCTAAGCTATAATTTAAGCTAATCTGTATTGTTAATTTAATTTAATTTTCAAGTTCTTGAATTTTAAAATACCTAGTTATTAATCAAATAGTTATATATTCCAATGAGTGGAAGAAACAACAGTCAATTGAGGAATAGTAAAATACTTCTTGTCTTAAAACATTTAAGTATACACCTTTAATATAAATATGCATCTTTTAAATAGATTTTACTGAAGAACAGTAAACATTCTGTAACAACAGTATGCTTGTGTGTTTGTGTTTATACACTGCACCAAAAAATTAAAGGAACACTTTTTAAACTCCTGGCATATTGATCTGGTCAGTGAAGTAGCAGAGGGGGTTGAGCACTGGTGTGAATGTCACTGACCAAACAATCAGAAACAGACTTCATGAGGGTGGTCTGAGGGCCCAACATCCTCTAGTGGGCCCTGTGTTTACTGCCTGGCACTGTGGAGTTTGATTGGCATTTGCCATTGAACACCAGAATTGGCAGGTCTGCCACTGGCAACCTGTGCTTTTCACACTGAGAGCAGGTTCACCCTGAGCACATATGACAGACATGAAAGGGTCTGGAGAAGCCGTGGAGAAAGTTATGCTGCCTGTAACATTGTTACATAACATAACCAGTTTGGTGGTGGGTCAGTGATGGTCTGGGGAGGCATATCCTTGGAGGGATGAACAGACCTCTACAGGCTAGAGAATGGCACCCTGTCTGCCATTAGGTATCAGGATGAAATTCTTGGACCCATTGTCAGACCCTATGCTGGTGCAGTGGGTCCTGGGTTCCTCCTGGTGTACGACAATGCCCAGCCTCATGTGGCAAGAGTATGCAGGTAGTTTCTGGAGGATGAAGGAATTCATACCATTGAATGGCCCCCACGCCTAAATCCAATAGAACACCTCAGTGACATTGTGTTTCGGTCCATCTGACGACACCAGGTTGCACCTCAGACTGTCCAGGATGCCCTGGTCCATATCTGGGAGGAAATAGCCCATCTGTCATCTCATTAGGAGCACGTCCTGATCTTGTCTTGCATGCATACAAGCACGTGGTGGCCATACAAAATACTGAGTACCATTTTGAGGTGCTGCAATGAAATTTCAGCAAAATGGACTAGCCTGCTACTTAAGGTTTTCACTTCGGGGTTATTATTGTACATAAAAACTGGATAAAACAAATGTATTTACTAAATATGTTTATTATTAATATAGTTTAATTTGTATATTTGAGAAACTTTGTACATCATTCAAAATAACTGAAATTCAATAGACATGATTACCTTTTTTAATGTGTAAAAATTACTTTTTGTTATGTGTCTGACACTTCATGGATTATAGTAGTCAAGAGGAATGCAACAAACATTGTTTCAGAATGATCCAAACTCCATTACGAAAAAACATTTTTTGTGACGATAAAAATTGGCATGTGAAACAATATTGTTGCAGTGATCACAAAACCGCCAGGCTCTCTTTCTTCTCAAAAGATCCACGGAAGTTATTCTTACGAACTGCGTCTTGGTGGAAGTACGAAATACTATTTGTGATGGCGTGCAAAAGAAACCTAAGCTTTTCTACTCCTGTGACATACACGAAAACACTATCAGAGACAAGGCAAGAATCGGTAGTAGTAAACAGGCAGAAATCATACACAATAACAGCAATATCAAGGAACACTGGGTATGTCATGTGGGAACGATATTTCGCATTAAACAATTGCGTGTGTGGGGTGTTTATGTCCGTGAGAAACAAGCAGCATGTCACGTGATTAATTAGTATACTGGGGAAGGCTCGCGTTCGTGTTGGGATGTTACAGAGCCCCCCCCGGTGTTCTACAGTGTGGTCTACCCCGCGGGCGGGGGGTGGGACGGTCTGGATGTGCCGAGTGGAATTCCTCCATCAGAGAGGGGTCAAGGATGTCAAGCCAAGGATGTCCTTAACTGTGGCTGGTTCGATCCATCTCCACCTTCCCCGGCGAGAGCACATAGCCTAGGAAGGTGAGGGTGGTACGGTGGAACTTGCACTTCTCTAGTTTGATGTAGAGGTGATGCTGCAGGAGGCGGGACAGGACGAGGCGTACATGGCGGATGTGGTCTTCGAGGGAGGAGGAGTAGATTAGAATATCGTCAATGTATGCAATGACGAATTTGTTTAAAATGTCCTTAAGAATCTCATTCACCAGAGACTGAAACACCGCAGGGGCATTTGTGAGACTGTATGGCATGACGAGGTACTCATAGTGTCCCCGTGTCATGTGGAAGGCCGTTTTCCATTCGTCCCCCTCCTTTATTCAAATGAGGCTATAGGCGCGCCATAAGTCCAACCAGAGCTGCGGGCACCAGAAGGAGAGGATGGGGTAGTGGATGGTGATATTCTTCAGGCCTCTGTAGTCCATGCAAGGGCGGAGACCTCCATCCTTCTTCTCCACTAAAAATAAGCCGGCAGCAGCAGGTCACGTAGAGGGCGAATGAACCCAGAGGCTAGTGCTTCCTCGATATAATCCTCCATGGCTTGACTCTCTGGCAGTGATAGAAGGTAGACATGGCTTTTGGGCAGCATGGCATTAGGTAGTTGTTCTATGGCACAGTCCCAAGGGCGGTGAGGTGGAAGATGAGAGGCCCTTTCTTTACTGAACACCTAACGCAGGTTCTCATATTTCTTGGGTATCTTGACTGCATGATTGGGTTCGGGGCTTTCTACAGACGTGGGGAGGCATGGATGTGGTGTGGTGAGAGAAAAACAGTGGCGCTGGCAGTGAAGAGACCAGTCTGTCAGTTCCCCCTCTCTCCAGGAGATGCAAGGTTCATGCTGTTGAAGCCAGGGTAGGCCCAAGATGACGGGGTTAGCAGGTGAGGAGATGAAGAAGAATGTGGTCCTCTCATGGTGAAAAAGCCCAATTTGGAGATCTAGGGGTAGAGTCTGACGATAAAGATACCCCTCTTCAATAGGTTGGTTGTTGATGACCGTCACTCATAGAGGAGGTATGCATGGTGAAGTGGGGAGGTGTAATTCCTCTACAAGGCCACTGTCAATGATGTTGACGGCCGCGTCTAGTAGTGCTGAGATGGGAAAAACATGATCAGCATAGTGCAAAATGGCTGACAAGAATACCTTAGAGGAAATTTTAGTCTCTCCCACCTGAGATTTGGATATTGGTATGGAACTTTATGGCATAGTCAGCGGCAATATCCGAGCCTTGGCGTAACTCCATCAACTGAACAGAAATGTCTTTAACCCTGCCTGGGTACTCAAAGACCTCGCTGATCTGCTCTGTGAAATAATCCGAGGAAGTTTTCACTTGTGGGTCCGCGTCCCACACCGCCGATGCCCAGTCTAGACCTCTGCCTGTGAGGAGAGATAGCATGAAAGCGCATTTGGTCGTATCGTTTCTATACCGTTCAGGCTGATGTGCGAAGAAGTTAGCACACTGGCGAATGAAACTCCGGCAGCGGTCAGCTGATCCATCAAATTTCTCTGGTAACGCCATTTGTGGAGTTAAACTACATGCAGCAGGAGCAGGAGGCATAGAAACAGGAGGAGCAGCGATCAGTACCTGGGCTTGAGGCTGTTGTTGTTGTTGCTGTAGCTGCGCGTTGGCGACTTGTAGCTCCGCGACCTGATCTTGGTAGGTGCGAATCATGTGGCCTTGGCGGACGATAGTAGCATGCAAATCTTAATAATATTGAACCATTTGGTACAGCCTCCACGGTTCAATATGCCTATGTGAACCGTGGTTTTTCTGTTTTTCCTTAAAATAATAATAAACATTCGTTTTATTACTCTCTGAACCGCCTGTTTGTGTTTGCCTGTACTGTATGTCTATGCGCTGAGACAGACACGCCTCCATGTGAGTAAATATCCAATCAGTGAGCGCTAAAGTTAGGGGCGGTAACCATGCTTGCAATGCTGGTGTCAGATTTCACTCTAACCCTGGAGAGCGGTGAAGTGAGACAGAAATACGAGGAATACTCCGTCTTTCAGATCTGTGGTGTGGGAACGTAACACAGGTATCCAATAAGTAACAGTCACTAGCTGATTCCTTCCAGAATTCATACCCAACTGGTTCCGAGAGACACAAAAAATAATTATATCATCATAATTGCTAAAGATTTGCAGCCGTTTTCGGTGATCGGTGATGTGGGCTTTCGGCAACTTATAAAAGTGCTCAAACCACATTACACACTACCGACACGTCCTTTTTTCCCGACCTCTATGAAAAAACGCGCAAAACAATCGAAAACAAATTGGCTAAAGTACAAAGCCTTGCTCTAATAAAAGATAGTTGGACCTTGTGGGTAACAGAGAGTTATCTCACCCTTGCTGTTCATTACATAGTGGATTGGGGAAAAAAGAGCGCCCTCCAAACCTGTCCCCTGTAATAGTCATACAAGCGCTATTATTTATATCTCATTATTTTCAGTACACTATGAATGTGTACAAGTTGATTTTTGCATTTAAGTAAAATAAAGAGAATTGCAACTAAAACCATTTTTTTTCTTCTTAACATACTTACTGTTCCTGTCACCTAAGCAAAACTTAGTTAAATTTAAAAAAAAAAAAACTTTAATTTGCCAAGTCATCCGAACCGAAACAAACCAAAAACTGTGGTTAAAAACCGCGGTACGTGTTGAACCATGGGTTTACTGTATTGTTGCATCCCTAGTAAACAGGCAGATATCATAGACAATAACAGCAATATCAAGGAACGCTCAGTATGTCACGTGGGGACGATACTTCACGTTAAACAATGTGTGCGTGGGGTATTTATGTCTGTGAGAAACAAGCAGCGTGTCACGTGATTGATTAGTATTCCGTGGAATGCTCGAGTTGGGATGTTACAGTTATTGGGTTGCTGTATAATATCAGTAATGTTAATATAGACTGCTTCTCAAGAGGTACTGATTATGTTAGCTTACTAACACAACTAGCCATACACTACATACAGTGAGGGAAAAAATTATTTTAGTACGTTTGCCCACTGACAAAGAAATGATCAGTTTGTAATTTCAATGGTAGGTTTATCTGAACAGTGAGAGACAGAATAACAACAAAAAATCCAGAAAAACACATTTCAAAAAAGTTATACCTTGATTTGCATTTTATTGAGTGAAATAAGTATTTGACCCCTTTGCAAAACATGACTTAGTACTTGGTGGTAAACCCTTGTTGGCAATCACAGACGTCAGACATTTCTTGTAGTTGGCCACCAGGTGTGCACACATCTCACATCTCAAGGAATTTGGGCCCACTCCTCTTTGCATCCATAACCCATTTTCAATGCCCTGGCTGGTTCTCACTCAAGATTTGACGGTACATGCCTCCATCCATCATCCCTTTGATGCGGTGCGGTTGTCCTGTCCCCTTAGCAAAAAAACACCCCCAAAGCATAATGTTTCCACCTCCATGTTTGACAGTGGGGATGGTCTTCTTGGAGTCATAGGCAGCATTCCTCCTCCTCCAAACACAGCGAGTTGAGTTGATGCCAAAGAGCTGGATTTTAGTCTCATTTGACCGCATGACCTCAGACCTCAAACTTCAGATGAGCCTGTGCTTTCTTTAGCAGGGGGACCTTGCGGGTGCTACTGGATTTCAGTCTTTCACAGCATAGGGTGTTACCAATTGTTTTCTTGGTGACTATGGTCCCAGCTGCCTTGAGATCATTGACAAAATCCTCTAGTGTAATTCTGGGCTGATTCCTTGCCATTCTCATGATCATTGAAACTCCATGAGGTGAAATCTTGGAGCCCCAGACCGAGGAAGATTGACAGTCCTTTTGTGTTTCTTCCATTTGGGAATAATCGCACCAACTGTTGTCACCTTCTCACCAAGCTGCTTGGCGATGGTCTTGTAGCTCATTCCAGTCTTGTGTAGGTCTACAATCTTATCCCTGACATCCATGGACAGCTCTTTGGTCTTGGCCATGATGGAGAGTTTGGAATCTGATTGATTGCTTCCTTCTGTGGACAGGTGTCTTTCATACAGTTAACGAGCTGAGATTAAGAACACTCCCTGAGAGTCCTCCTACTGTAATCTCAGCTGGTTACCTGTATAAAAGACACCTGGGAACCTGGGGGAATCTTTCTGAGTGATAGGGGATCAAATACTTATTTCACTCATTAAAATGCAAATCAATGTATAACTTTTCTGAAATGCGTTTTTCTGGATTTTTTTGTTGTTTATTTGTTGTCTCTCACTGTTCAAATACACCTACCATTAAAATTACAGACTGATCATTTCTTTGTCAGTGGGCAAACATACAAAATCAGCAGGGGATCAAATTATTTTTTCCCTCACTGTAATTATGATAATGGCAGATTTATTCACATACACAGTAAATGTTTCAACGCTGCGAGCTAACATTAGATTCATATTAAAGAAAATCGTCATTATGATTATCACAGTAATTAGATTATCAACTATTACTGAGGCAGAGCAGGAATCTGAATATGAAAGAGTCTTTCTTCTGTTCTACAACTTAAATCCTGCAGGTAACTGCATGGGTGTGCAGGTGTGGGATGTGGTCAAGAATTTCTTCCATCGTAGGCTACAGTATTTCAGGCTGTTACAGGCTGTTATATTTGCGTTGGTTCAAATAAAATGCATGTGCTGTAGCTCAGTTTGCGGCGCTGTGATTGGACTTTTTTTTTTTTTAATTATAAGTAACGAGAGATGTGGGATAATGAAGTGGAGTAAAAAGTATGACATGTTACTTCAAAATGTAGCGGAGTGAAAGTAAAAAGTCTCAATTAATTATATTTACTTCATTACTGACCACCACTGCAATGGACAGATCACAAGAGAATCATGATTTAAACATATCTTCATTCTATACAAACAGAGATCTAATACCTTAACTTGGAAAATTACTGTAAAATTTTAGATGAGTCAGATGACCCAAGATTTTTTTTCATTCAAGAAATGCCTGAGAGAGAGAAAGAGAGAGATAGAGAGAGTGAGAGAGAGAGAGAATCAAAAATAATTCCATGTAAGTAATTAAACTAATATTAATAAAAAATTGTTAACAAAAGGCTAGATATTACTCTATGAATTCAATATATGCAATATATATGATATGCAATATATGATTATTAGCAAAGCTATGAAAGATATTCAGTCAAGAGAGTCAAGAGCAGTGAGTTATTTTCTTTTTGTCTTGCTTTTTTTTTTTTTTAATTTGCATAATGACTTAGCATATTAGGTTAAGGACATGTTAAGGCCTAATGGAAGAACTTAATATACTGATACATCCAGCATCTGTTAACGTTTACTAAAGATATAAATGTCCTTTTCTGTAAACCCATTGTGTATTTGACACACAATGTTTACAGAACGAGCTATAAGATACGAAAAAGTTCAATATTTGCGCTGTGTGCCAGGCTTTTTTAATCGAGCAGAAGGTAACGTCAGAATAGCATGCTAGTAAAATTATTTGAAAGTTTAATCTGGTATCGCTATAAACATATGCAAATCATAAAATTTCACAATAACAACAAACTGCTATGTTACACAAGCGTAACCCTGTCTGTAGATTATCTATAGACAGATTGCATGTCCTACAGTATGTTGGTATGAATATTACAGAACTGCCACTGACAGATTGTGCACTATATCACAATTACTATGATCAAACAAAGATCTTGAAGACATTTAAATAGTTCAACATCTAAAGTAACTTTACAATATAAATTTTGGTCTTGTGGGAAACAAATTTTCTAGTGTTCTCGCAGAGGAAGGATCACTAACCTGTTCGGGAAAGGTCATAAACATTCTTTCTCACAACCAAATGGGTCGCAAATCTTAGTAGGTAAACATAGTCTCTAATAGGTGGTGTGGGAAATGAGGGGTCTGCTTTAGCACAACCTGAAGGACAGCCACCAAAGTCTGTATAAATACCAAAGGTTTCTTGTCTGTCTGTGCAGATCTTGATGACCACAGCACTTCTGAGTGTGTTCTAATCTTCAATAAGAGATTCCTGCAACATACTTCCAAGTCTCTGTGATCGCTCTTCTACTGGTCTTCGGTTAATTTACAACAGTTGGTGCCGTGACCCAGATAGAAGTTGACACAAGAATCAGATGCCAGAATTCACATCATTTGGTGCAAGGAACCTGAAAGAACTAACTGATCCAGAGCTGAGCCTACACCAGTGATGCTGTTTGTTCCAGAATGATCACCTGAAACAAGTCCAGACTGAACTTCTGCAACTCTCAGATTTGGTGAGTGTCACTCTATTAAACAAACCTAAAGACTAGGATTTGAGTAATCCAGTTATCCTCTGAAAAAGTCAGGGAAGTGTTAAACACAGCTGTGGGGTGTTTTAACAATTGTTTATCCTCTGTAAATCAGGGAAGTCTCTGTACATACTGTGTTACAGGGAAGGTTAACTACCGTCGTGTGTTAACAAATTGGTTATCCTCTGTAAATCAGGGAAGCCTCTGTACATATTCTGTTACAGGGAAGGTTAACTACAGTTGTGTGTTAACAAATTGTTTATCCTCTGTAAATCAGGGAAGCCTCTGTACATACTCTGTTACAGGGAAGGTTAATTACCGTTGGGTGTTAACAAATTGTTTAGCCTCTCTTTATTAGGGAAGAAGTTGGTTTATTTTATTTTATTTTGTTTGTTCTTGTTGTTGTTTTATTAGGGAAAAGTAATAAAACGGCAGAAATATAGCTAGATAGTTTCTAAAGTAACTGAAACTGTAGTGAGCCCGACGCACGAGGCTCTGTGAAGTTTAAAACAAAAACCCGAAGTAGTGTGGTTTTGTCCGGCGAACTGACAGTGTTTTAAACTTAAGTTTAAGCCCGAAGTACTGTGGCTAAGTTGACTGTTTTAAAATATAACACAAAAACCCGACATAGTGTGGTTTTGTCTGATGTACTGCGACAGTGTTACATTTGAAGCTGTTTGTGAATGTTGTTTGTGAGCTGTGAGTGTTACTGTAGTTGAACTTGAGGCCCGACGGAGTGTGGCTGTGTCTGAAACAGTGAGACTTTCGAGTTCAAAAGCCCAACGTATTGTGGTGGTTTATTCATTTTGAGTCTGAAGTGCTGGAGCTGTGAATAAATAGACTAACGGGTATCTTAAAGTAACTAGATAACGTGTGGTCACTAAAGCTGTTCATACTAAATTCATTAATTCAGTAAGATTTTGAAAATGGAAGAGCTGATTGTTAAATACATCGCTAAGCATGGCTCTCAGGGAATGTTCGATGGAATCGAAAACATTGTTGATAAGCCTTATGAGTGGGCTATTGCCAAATTTGAAAATGATCCCAATATGCCTAAGAATAAAAAAGGAAAAATTGCCAATGCACTTCAAGCAGTTCTGGGCGCATACAAAGTAACTAAGAAGACTCTAGATGTGTTAAAGGCTGAAAATGAGCAACTTCAATCTAGACTGAATGATGGGCTAATTTGTAAAAGAAATTTCCAGTGTAGTGAAACAATCTGGAAAGATGAAAAGGCCAACATGAAGAATGAGATTGCATTTCTTAGAATTAACAACAGCATGCTAAAGTCATCTGTGGAAACACTGTCCAATGAATTGGAGGAATCAAAGATTGCTTGTCAATTTCTGATCAAAAATGGCACATTGTGTAACCAAGTTCCAGAAATGACAGATTTGTGTAAAGAAAGCAATGAAAATTCAAAAAGAGATTCTCAGCCAATCCTAGGTCAGTACTCTGACGGTACAGTTGAATTACCCATGGCACCAATTCGCTCTACTGCAGCTGTGTGCACTGGTGAAGGAAGGGGGAAATCTTTGACCTTGGCACCAATGGCAGTAGGGGTTAAAAAGCTCCATAGGAATAGAGGCTGCCAGGTTTCCTGTAGAAAGGAGGACCAAGCTACTGGAGATAAAAAGGAAAGACCACCCCCTTGTAACCCTGATAACCTCCTAGTGTGTTATTCGTGTGGCAAGGAAGGACATATTTCCAGAAATTGCAAATTTTCTCTTAAGAAAGAAAAGAGAACAGGCCCAAAAATTGATCAGTTACAGGCCACTGTAAACAGATTGAGTGAGGAGCTCAAAAATCTGTGTAACTCTTTGCCTGTTATTTATCGCCAAGCCACTCAGCAAATTTGGAATAGTCAGAAAAACAAGATGTCTTTTGTTCAGAAAGTGCACCATCACAAATTTGAAACTAGAGATGAGTTAATGGTAAAGAACTACCAACCTGAGGGCCCATGGGCTGCTAACTGGGTGCGACCATGCAGAGATTCAGTTTACAAGCTCTGCCACAAAACTAAATACCAACAACCTATTAAGAGATGGTCCCACAATGATCAATTAAAAAACATAAAAATCTGAAGCCAATCATACTGGGCCATGTAAATAGTCAAGTGTATATGTAAGTCTTTGTAATGTTTTCTGTCTTATGTGTAGGGAAAAAGCATAAATTCATTAGGAGAAATCGGCAGCATAATCACATGCCTAGTCAGCCTGCTTATAACCCTAGTGTTGTCCCCACACTTTCCACTGAAAGTCTAGGACAACTTGCTCAGGTGCTTCTGAAAGCACAGCAGGGGCAGGCAGAGCAGGAAAAAAAAACAATTGTTTTACCTTTATGTATGATAATGATAAAAGCTGGATATAGTTGCACAGGGTATGGGTCCATATCTTAGAGCAGTACAAGCAGTTCACCTAGCCTTACTAGCCTGTTCAGTTATTGTGTTGGGACAGGCTTTAACTGTAAGGTGCCCACATGCAGTATCTGCCTTAATGAGTCACGCTAAAATCACATCTGTCACCTCCTCACATTGGGGGAAATTGGGTAGCCACAGTCACAGCCCCGAATATAATTTGGCAACGTGCCCCAGTCACTAATCCATCCTCTTGTATGATGTTCACAAGGACTGATGTTTCTGAAGAGAAGAATGAGGTGACTCATGATTGTGTTATGCTTACACACTCATCTCTGAGTATAATTGCAGAGACACCCCTAAAGAATGCAGATTTTGAATTGTTTGTTGATGGTTCTGCACAAGTCATTAAAGGAAACAGACGGGCAGGAAATGCCGTTGCCACCTTGACTGAAGTAGTAGCTTCAGGCCGCTTGCCAGATCACTTTTCTGCACAAGCTGCAGAATTGATAGCATTGACCAGAGCATGTACATTAGCTTCAGACTCAACAGCAAATGTTTATACTGACTCTAGATTTGCTTTTGGAGTGGTTCATGACTTTGGAATTATATGGCTAAGTCGTCAGTTCCTCACATCTTCTGGGACACCTATAAAGCATGCTGACTTAGTCAAAGACCTACTATTTGCTATGACACTTCCTAAACATCTAGCTGTAATAAAAGTGAAAGCACATGCTACAATTAACTCTGAAGAAGCAAAAGGCAATGCTCTTGCAGACACAGCTGCCAAACAAGCCTGTTTAGGTGATACTGTGCAGGTGTGTGCTGGCAAGACAGCTCAAAGTGTTGTTGTGCCCCCAGATTCACTCAGTAATCTGTATAAACATGTTCCACTTTATGAAGCTTGGACATGGCTAGACAAGGGGGCTAAAGTTGATTCATCAGGCTGTTGGGTCAAAGGGGGAAGATACTGTATGTTGCACCTGAGTCTTTGTTACCCTATCTGGCCCAACAGCTACACAACTTAGGACACATTAATCCAACAGCAATGGTTCACCGATTTTCTAATCAGTGGTGGAACCCAGCTTTCAGAGCAGTAGGGACAGAGACAGCAAAAAGATGTGTTGCATGTCAGCAGAACAATGATGTCCCAGCAACAGTCACACCAGCAGCACACACTCCAGCCCCACCAGGGCCTTTTCGTCAACTGCAGGTTGACTACATATCATTACCACGATGCAGAGGAAAAACTGATGATCAGAGCATTCCCCAACCGGTCTGTTGGGCTTAGCCCTCATGAAATAATAACAGGGCGTCCTATGTCTATGCCAGGAGCTATTGATCTTAGAACTGCCAATGTACACATTGCATCAGATGCTCTTATTACATACCGTGAAAATCTTTCTAAGGCAGTAGAGATGGCCAGACACAGAGTAGGCTTGTTGCTTGTTGGGAGCCACCTCCCGAAGGCGGTCATGCTGTCATTCCAGGACAATGGGTAATGATAAGATCATTTAAGAGCAAGCCACTGGAACCTAAATGGCAGGGACCATACCAGGTGTTATTAGTAATGGCTGCAGCAGTACTGTGTCGTGGGAAAAAAACATGGACTCATATTTCCTACTATAAGGTAGTTCAAACACCTGTAGGGACAGACTAGGACACACGGACCAGAAAGGAGCCGGAGGAAAGAACCGAGTTGCAATAGGCTTCGGGGTTACCCAAAGGCGAAGATTCCCTAATAGGTTTTCCCTTTTTAGATTATTCCCCACCTTGACTGGTCCATAGGTGTCAGGGTATATGTGGAGATTAGGGCAAGGAATTACTCTTACACAAACTTCTGACACAATCTGCTATACGATCAAAGGCAGCATAACATCTGAGATGTAAAAAAAATTATTTTTATTTGATTGTTTTTTCTGTTTGTGTGTTGGTCTGTTTGTGTTTTGGATCTTTTCTCGTGTTCCTTCTTCTTTTGTTTCTCATTTTGTATTTGCAGAGGGTCATTCCAGAACTCATCACTGCTACACCTGCAGGCGAAGTTTACTGCATACATCTATAAAGGGCCACCATAAACAGAGGAAGAGAACCTTATCAGAGGGAATCTGCAGCCACCGAAGACATCTGACACTTTAGCACACCGAAAGTTGAAAAATCTGCCACATAGAGTTTAAAGTGTGCTTGGACTACATCATATCTATAAAACTCATAATATGATAATGGAAAATTCCTCATGGTTTGGAGGGTTCTTTTTGGTCAATCATGGTCATGGATTAAAGAAACCGCTGTTTTTGTCAGTTAGCTTCTATTAATTTTACTTTTAGGCTATGTATGCTGTCAAGTATTCATATGTTGCATACGACTGACAGCTAAACCACATTATAGAAATGCGTCAACTGTTAAGGTTAAAGCATACTACCCCTGAAAATTTATTACAGTTATGAGAGTTTATAAGGGAACTCTCAAAGGGGGAATTGTGGGAAACAAATTTTCTAGTGTTCTTGCAGAGGAAGGATCACTAACCTGTTCGGGAAAGGTCATAAACATTCTTTCTCGCAACCAAATGGGTCGCAAATCTTAGTAGGTAAACATAGTCTCTAATAGGTGGTGTGGGAAATGAGGGGTCTGCTTTAACACAACCTGAAGGACAGCCACCAAAGTCTGTATAAATACCAGAGGTTTCTTGTCTGTCTGTGGAGATCTTGATGACCACAGCACTTCTGAGTGTGTTCTAATCTTCAGTAAAAGATTCCTGCAACATACTTCCAAGTCTCCGTGATCGCTCTTCTACTGGTCTTCGGTTAATTTACAACAGTCTCTCAAAAGTTCAAGCCTCCAGCGTGCACGCACGCATTCATTCAAACTCTATTAAAATGCGAATTAAATTTATTTTAAATAATTTAAAAGTGCATATTCGGAATATTTGATATAGAAAAGCCTTATTTATTTCACAAAACATTTAAATTCAAATTTCAAATTTTATTTGTCACATACATAAACGTACACAGTATGATATGCAGTGACATGCTTACACGACTGTTTTGACCCTTGAAAAGGAAAAAGGAATAAGGACAGAAAAAAGAAAAGGGAAATATAAACTATAAAAACTACAATTTTTACAGTAGGTAAATAGGCTAATATTATCCCAATGCCAAGTTCACACTGCACGACTTCTCAGTCGCCGACTAGTTTTGCAAAGTTACCAACTAGTTTAGCAAAATTAAGGCAAAGCTTATTATTTCTCATGTATGTTTGGTTGTGAAATACAGTTTGTGTACCAGACAGAGATGTCGGCAATTCTTCCTATTGTTAAGTCATGCAGTGTGAAAGTTCCTGTCGCCAATCCATCGTGCAGTGTGAACACAACAGCAACTGAAGTTTTCGTGCAGTGTGAAAGCAACAGTGATCAACAGGACCATTAAGTCAACGGCCAAGTGAGCCAAAGACAGTGACAAAGATTTTGACCCCAATCGGGATGGTTGTGCCCTTGAGAGGAGGAGAATCTGCTGACGGATGCTGAGAGCAGACAAAACAAAAGGATGCACGCGTATTGCATGAAGACACAATGTTATATATACACACAATGTATATTTCCTCATGGGCCATTGATTGCTGTTATAGAAAGGACATTAATCAGTTACAGTTACATTATTTAACTGTTTAGTGTCACCCAAATGAGGATGGGCTCCCTTCTGAGCCTGGTTCCTCTCAAGGTTTCTTCCTCATATCATCTCAGGGAGTTTTTTCTTGCCACCATTGCCACAGGCTTGCTCATTATGGATAAAATAAAATAAAATAAAATAAGGATAAAATAGTTTAATAATTGAATTTAATAATTAATTTTTATTTCAATTTATTTCGATTCATTTTGATTTATTTATTTATTTATTTATTTATTCCCCTCCATTGTAAAAGGCGCTATACGAATAAAATTGAATTGAATTGAATTGTTATTTACCATTTACGCTGGTAAATGGAAAATAATGGAAATTGACAATGTTTAATATAAGTGGATTTAGAAAACACAAAGACAGAACATAATGGGAAATAATATAGACAGGAAAAGACTGGGAATGAGCACCAGAGGCACTGCATAAATTCAGGGGAATTTCAGAGTGAGAAGGGATCATTCAGGGACATCTAGATGAGCTGATAGTTTGAATGCTATTTTTGCGTTTCTTTTGAGTAGATTGGAAGAAGTGACCATACACCCAGCGTCACTGTAGACATGGCACTATCCTCACTATAAGTTCGATCCATCCCGAGGTTTTTGTATGGCTACCTTGATTTGTTGGGTTGGGTTTTGTCTTTCCTTTTGGAGTTTAGGGAAGAGAATTGCCTTCTGTTCAGTTTTATTTTTTTTTTTTTATAGGTTAGTTCCTAAAAACAGTTATTTTCTGTTTGTCACTTTGGCTTTGCTCCCTCTGAAGTTTTCCTCAGTTTCATTGTGCTGTACTAACATATTTAATAATCTTCATCTTATACCTAACCCTCTGTCTTTACTCACACTGTTTGGCCCAACCTTAGACTGGGTCAAAACAATCTGAAAATCTATATTTTAAGGACAATAAGTCCATGAAGGAAGAATCATTTTGGGGGAAATTTTGCAGTCCCTGCACTAAACAAGGCTGACTGTAGTTCTGTTGTCATATGATTGCACCCTGCCCATTCCTTCTCCCAGTATGGTAACTCAGCCACAGCTAAATTTAGCATAGTCCTTAGCAGCCCAAGGAAGGAATGTGGGTTTATTCCTTTCCATTGTACATCATAACCTTTGCCACATTGCACATTCTAATGTGGATTATCAAATCATTATATATATACTACCACTCAAAAGTTTGGGATCACTTGCATATTTCAGCTTGGTTACAGCTACGGAGGAAGACTCCATCAGCCAATCCATCTTGTGGGAGATGCTCCAGAAAGGATGGGGTGAAATCTCACCAGATTATCTTGAAAAATTTACAGCTAGAATGCCCAGACTGTAATTGCTGCAAAAGGTGTTTTTTTGATGAAGGCAAAGTTTGAAGAAAACATTCATTTCCATCAAAATCATTATTACTAACTCTGACATGTCATTAATTTCGGTAGTACATATATTACATATACATATATATATATATATATATATATATATATATATATATGTATATATATATATATATATATATATATATATATATATATATATATATATATATATATATATATACACTATATTGCCAAAAGTATTCGCTCACCTGCCTTGACTCGCATATGAACTTAAGTGACATCCCATTCCTAATCCATAGGGTTCAATATGACGTCAGTCCACCCTTTGCAGCTATAACAGCTTCAACTCTTCTGGGAAGGCTGTCCACAAGGTTTAGGAGTGTGTTTATGGGAATTTTTGACCATTCTTCCAGAAGCGCATTTGTGAGGTCACACACTGATGTTGGACGAGAAGGCCTGGCTCTCAGTCTCCGCTCTAATTCATCCCAAAGGTGTTCTATCGGGTTGAGGTCAGGACTCTGTGCAGGCCAGTCAAGTTCATCCACACCAGACTCTGTCATCCATGTCTTTATGAACCTTGCTTTGTGCACTGGTGCACAGTCATGTTGGAAGAGGAAGGGGCCAGCTCCAAACTGTTCCCACAAAATTGGGAGCATGGAATTGTCCAAAATGTCTTGGTATGCTGAAGCATTCAGAGTTCCTTTCACTGGAACTAAGGGGCCAAGCCCAGATCCTGAAAAACAACCCCACACCATAATCCCCCCTCCACCAAACTTTACACTTGGCACAATGCAATCAGACAAGTACCGTTCTCCTAGCAACCGCCAAACCCAGACTCGTCCATCAGATTGCCAGATGGAGAAGCGCGATTCGTCACTCCAGAGAGAACCTCTTCGCACTATGCGCCTCAGCATCCGCTGACCCCACTCCGTCAGTTTACGTGGCCTACCACTTCGTGGCTGAGTTGCTGTCGTTCCCAAACACTTCCACGTTCTTATAATACAGCTGACAGTTGACTGTGGAATATTTAGGAGCGAGGAAATTTCACGACTGGATTTGTTGCACATCCTATCACAGTTCCACGCTGGAATTCACTGAGCTCCTGAGAGCGACCCATTCTTTCACAAATGTTTGTAAAAACACTCTGCATGCCTAGGTGCTTGATTTTATACACCTGTGGCCATGGAAGTGATTGGAACACCTGATTCTGATTATTTGGATGGGTGAGCGAATACTTTTGGCAATATAGTGTATATATACATATATATATATATATATACATATATATATATATATATATATATATATATATATATATATATATATATATATATATATATATATATATATATATATTGAGAAGTGTGATGCGTTTCTTCTGGTGTGTTTCAAAATGAGGAGAGACAGCAGTAGAACAGATGATTATCATTTTCCATGTATTCTTACCATATCAATCACATCAATAACAACATACAATTAGGAAATGGTCTTTTACTTCTGCTGCAGTACACCATAAGTGCTTCACTGGCTATCACTTCAGTTAGCCCCTGATCTGGAGCCTATCCCAGGCCAGGATTACTCTAGTCTATCACAGGGCACCATACACATACAAACATATGGTTTGGAATGACATTTGTGAATATGAAAAGTTTTATTCAAATAAATATTTATTGCTTAGCAATTAATTATATTGATTTATAATGGTAGATTGTTTTAGAGTCAGTATGATTAGTCTAGAAAACACAATAGTTGCAGTATTGTATTTTTTTTGGTATATTGCACAAATTGTATTCTGGGTATATATCTCAGATAGAACAGTTGATAAATAATAAAATCCGAGAACATTTAACATGTTTATTAAAAACACATTTAATAATATAGTTTTTTCGACAAGAAGAGATGACAGCCCCATCGTATAGAACGTCAGTTTAAGATTTTATAAGAATCTACCTTAGAAAATCACCCGGAAAGCTGAAAACCTGCCTTGCTGCATGAACGATGACGTTTGGCACAGAGGGCGCTAGTTCGTAGCCCCTCCTCTTCCCTTTACCCGTGACGCAGGAGGTGCACATTGCCGTGCACGGTAATTCATTTTGCTTTTGAATAGGTTCGGAGTGGACGATTTGAACTAGTTCATCAGCTAAACATGGCAGGTTATCTAAAGGTCCTCAGTTCTCTCAGCAGGTCTGCTACTTCTGTATCCAAAAGCCCCGCGGTCCTTGCTGCTCAAGCTTGCCATACTTTACAGCAGAGAAACTGTAAGTTTTAAAGCAATTGTATTTAAACTTGTTAAAAGTATTCAGTAACACATGGTTTTCTTTTGACGTGGCAAATTAATTTGGACTTCTTTTACCACTTTAAGCCTCGATAAATGCGGCGCTATGTCTCTGTTGTATGAAGAGCTCACATAAGTGTTTTTTTCTGGTTCCGCATTATCATGGACATTCAAAGTAGTTCCTTATCTTATGTTTCATGTAAATACCTTATAGTTTCCGTTCTATATTCTGGTGGGTTCACACTTTCAAAACAGTTCTACTGAGCTGGCTCGACCATAATATATTGAAACCGGCAACCGATGGAGGCCGGCTAACTTGCTAGCCTGCCTTTGTGTGCTTCAGACCCTGTTTTCGTCGACTGTAACAAAAATAGGACAAACTGTTGGAGACCTCGAGTCACGGATGCCCTTATAAAGAAATGTGTATATTTAAACCTTAAATATCTTAAACTGTCGGGCGAGTCATTTTTTCATTGTCCGGATTTGAACAAATGGATTATAGGTCTTAAACTGACCACAACTGCTAGCTAATCGCTAGGGTTTCGCCCATAAATTGATCATGCAAAGCAATCTTATCCTTATTAAGCAGCAATTTTATAATAATGAATTTGAATGAAGTGTGTTGTAATAACGATTGAAAAGATTATTACCGTTCAGTTCTGCGCTATTGAAATAATCCAATGTCAAGGTCAGTCGGTGGAGACGAACGGGTGGTTTATGGCCGCATGACACCGCCGGTTTAAAGACACTGCTTTATTTTCTTAATTCAAATCTCCCCACATTTTAGCTCTTGTAGGTGATTTAGATTTGCCTTATTGCTACTGTTATATTACCTTTTTGTTTTGAAGTTGATTGTGTTATTTTGTTAAAGTTTGTGATAAAACTTGGTGTAGTTCTGTTTTTGTGCCGTGAGAGTTAATGAACAGTTGTAGGAAATATATTGATGAAAACCTTTTGTCACATAGCGCTCTGGCTGAAATCTCACTGGCTTGACCCTACTAGATTGAAACTGGCAGCTGGTGGAAGCTGGCTGTCATGCTCAATAGGCAAATAGAGTATAGGGATTGAATTGATTAGAGCTGCTAGCTAGTCATTAGATTTTTACACACAAACTGGTAATGGTAAGAAATTTCATAATATTGACTGTTTTGTGTTGTCAGAATGAGTTAAGGTCAAGCTGTTGAGATTAGTGTGTGGTGAGTTATTGAGCAGTTGTAGGAAGTGTAGTTGTGAGAAACCATTTCCCGTCCACGGCCCTCTTTGACATTGAAGCTGTATATGGCTGACTAGGGCACATGAAGGGTGGTTGGCACACACTCAGCAATGAACATTAGGCAGTTCAACTGAGATGTCAGGTTGATATTTAATGCCTGGTGTTACTGGAGAAACGTTGTTTCATTTCACTATGTACTGCGTCATCTATATGTGGTTGAAATGACAATAAAGCTTCTTGAATCTTGAACTTATCAAGGTCAATTGTGTTTCCACCAAATAGGTGTTATTTATAGATGAGTTCTAAATAGATGTATAACAAAAATCAGATTTTAACTATTTTAGTAGATGTTGAGAATTAAACATGAATGGAGATAAGGGGGAGTGGGTAGGGTCAGTGACAATGTACAACCAAAAAATACCCTATTTTGAATCAAGATAATGTTGAATATGCCCTTGATCAGTGATCACTGACAAAGAGAACAGTCTGCTACAGTAATGTTGTTTATGAAAAAGTAATATGGACTAATCTACCGAAATGTTAAGTTAGTTGCTGACTGTTTTCTCTTGCTAGTATTTATTGAGAGCTTGATGTGTCCAAGTTGGCAATTAACCACTAACCACTAATTAACAACAGACAGTTGGCACAATAGTTGAATGTGAAAAGGGTAGTAACTTTTTTTTGTTGCCATTAAGGTTAAGAGACCCCTGTATGCTTTTCCACTAGCCTGACTGTTTAACTGACCTGTTCTAGAGCAAGCGCATTTCATTCTCCTCTCAGATGTTAAACTTATTTCTTGGTTGGAACTGGGTCATGACTTACCTGACAGTCCTTCATTCATGAGTGTAAATACAATTTTGGTTGAAAAACTGCCTATTTCTCTAACATTTTAGATTGTGTTTTCAGTTCCTAATACAGAGGAGACTGAAATTCGCATGTTCTAGAACAGGTCAGTTAAACAATTTTTCCAGGTACCGAAATGTAATGTCAACCGTCCTGTATAAACTGATGCCAACCTGAAAATGAACGCTTTATAACAATGCATATGTATGAAATAGTTTTGGCTCTAATAACTTTTAAATAATTAATTTACACTCAGAACAACTTTTGGTTCCTGAGAAACAGTAAAATGGAACTGAACCTTGCCAATGTCCATGCCCCAAACTTTGCAAACACCCTCAGAACCTTAACCTGAACGTGTCCGTCAAGATTGATTCAAATCCATATAACCCCTGATGGTTTGCTCAATTAGCTGTAATCCAGCTCTATCCCCTTAGAATTAAATGAGGTGTGATGCCCATATGATGGTGGCTAGTTATGATGCCCCTAAGTTAGCTAAGCTTTGTGAAAGCCTAAGCATCATTTCTGTTGATAGTCTCACACTCTGTCACACACATGCACACACAAACACATAGACCAGTATGTAGAGAGACATTTAAGAGGGTTTATTCTCCAAATACTCTAATTTGATGTTACAGAAAAATGTGTTAAATTGTGTATGGATTTGTGGACTTTTGTTTTTGTTCCAAGTTACTTTCTTGTCCATTAATTTTTGCCTCTTACAAAAGCCACAAAGCCTTCCAAGAAAGGCTTATGTCATGCTTGAGTTGTAGTTAGTTGTAAAACTTAAACTTGTGTTAATTTGCACAATATAAATGTACTGTTTAGGTATTATTATTGTTACTATTATTTTTGATTTATGTCTTAGTTTTAGGTTGTGCTATGTTTGCCTGTTTTAAAGTAATGTGAAATTTTTACTTATATATTTGTATTTGCATTTTGAATGTAATATGGCAATCACATGCACTAAATGGGTTTAGTTTTCATGGTTATTAATGTATGCAATTTAATCAATTAAAAATGTTTTTATAAATAGAACTTAGTCTTATTTCCTCTTGTATATTTAGTATTCCTCTTTAATAAAGTACTTATCTGATTACTTGTATAATCGATAGCATAACTGGTAGAATACTCGATTACTAAAATAACCGATAGTTGCAGCCCTTATCTATTATACAAATTAACAAAAATTCCATCTTGATGTAAATTAGAGGGTATGGCTTAGCGGAATTTGAATTAAGTCAAGCAATTGATTAAAAAAATAAATAAATAAAAATTTTGGTTGTAATATGGCCAAAACATATTTATTGCACAACCTTTTGGCTAATCCAGCCCATCTTGCTTGCCTGGGTAGTGAGAGGGAGTACAGTCTACTGATGGACTTTCATTTCTCTAGTGATTTGGGCTGCCCATTGTGTTTTAACGGAAAAAAAAAATCCTTATCAGGGGTGCAAGGTGTTCTTTTGGCCTGTGCCAAAACCAAGTATATTCATCAGACTGCCACTGCTTGATCATGGAAACACATTTTTTGCTTGATCATGGATTTTTATTTATTTATTTTTTTAATGAAGTGATGAGACTTGAGTCATTAATTCTGTTAAACGATTCACACGTCTGTTGTGAATGAATGTTCAGGGGTGGAAAAGGAGGAGCGCTACTGCTTAAATTTACATTTACTGCATTTGGCAGATGCCCTTATCCAGAGTAACTTACATTTATCTCATTTATACAGCTGAGGGTTAAGTACCTTGCTTAAAGGCTCAGCAGTTGTAGCTTGGTTGTTCTGGGCTTCGAACTCACAACCCTTTGAGCAATAGGCCAATGCCTTAACCACTGAGCTCTTCAAATTTGCTCTTGGATTTTATTCCTGAAGTTCTGCTTGTAGTGTGCTTTGTAAAAGCAAATGTTTTACATGTCCCAAAATGTAGCTTGTTATTAGGAAACATTTCAAATTGTTGATTTACTGATTATTCAGCAAGTACTCTTTCCATGTCAGGGCTGTAGTTGTTCCAGAGATTATCTGGTGAAAACTGTGGATGTACTATGAGTGTAAGGTACCATGCAATGTAGGGTATACTGCCATCATTATTACTGGGTATAGTGCCATTTTCTGCATCTGTTGAATAATCAATACATTGATTGTTCAGTACATTTTTACATTTTTTAGATTATTTGCAGGTTGAATTGGTCAACGATAGTCATCTAATATTTCATCAGATTTTTATATTTTGGTCATGCTCTTCATATTTACCATAAAGCTGGGAATTTGCTATGCTAAAACCAAATGGTATATTTGTAGCATATGTTAATGGACTTCTGTGTCCCACAAGCAGGGATGTCAGGTAGAGTACATAATGACATATTGCAGATAATCCTAAATTAGAATTATGCAACACAGTTGAATTGTTACCATACACACATGCAGGCATTCATTCACACCCAGGGATGATGTAGTGTAATAGTGGCTGAGCACTGACACTTACCTTTGACAAATTGCAGCCAAATATCCTGCTGTCTAGTTCTGTGCTAATACAACACAGATGTACAGTAATAGTGTTTGTTACTTCAGAATATGACTCTGCCTAATCAGAATAAAAAATATATAGCTTTATAATCTACCATTTACAGTATTGAAAAAACAAGTTATTCTCAAGGTCATGTAATCAAAAAACTGAAAGAATGAGGCATCTTTATCTTAGGAATAGACACATTATTGTGACACTGACAATCATAGATTAAATCTGTGAGATTCTGAAAGCAAAAAAGCAAGAGGGGAGGTGTTAATTTCAACAGGCTTTTCATTTATTTGTTAAAAAAAAAAGTTTACAGCTGTTGGTCTTAAACAAATTGTAGCTGAGAACAAAAACACTTATTGTCAAATTTAAAGAACAGGCTTTCTTGTCACTGCCAGTGCCTACATTTATTACAGTGTTAACTTTGTGGTTGCTCTTACAAAAAATTAATCTTGGAATGGGAAAAAAAAAACCTTAAAGCTGTAAATTTTTATGGTGACATTTAGGCAAAGGCCACCAACATAAAAAGAAACATAAGATAAACTAGCATAATTTACTTTCTTTAAAATAAACCACCTTAAATGTGGAGTATTTGAAAGAAAACCAAACTTATTGCTGGATTTTGTATCACGTCAATGTGCCGCTGTTATGTAATGTGAATAAATTGAATAACAAATTGGCTGCCCGTAAATATAAAATACTTCATAAATAAAACTAACACACACTACCCTGTTTCAAAACATTGCTCTGTTCATTCTACTTTTATGTTCTTTTGCAAGAAGATTAGTCTGTCCATTTTCTACTGAGAGACAAGACCTACTTGCAGTGACAATGTACCCTAATGTATACACAAATGTTTGTGGGAGGGAATATTATATCTTGACTTGAGTACTCTGATCATGTTCTTAAATCGTGCATCTGTAACGTCCCCAGGTCCTACTCGTAGGCGGGCGCACTAACAAGGAGGCTAAAGATTTCAGCCACTGGTGTCAGTCTTTAGCACTCAGCACTCGACACTCCTAACGTTCGCCTCTGTGCCAAATAATAAAAAAATACATTATGCTGTGCGTGATCGGACCCGAACGATACACACATCTCAAACCATGAAAGTGAATTGAACAGTTCAGATTTTTTTCGTGAACTGTTCCACCCCTACTGCCGAAGGTTCAAACTGAAATGTGTCTTGGCTGTATCTGAAAGAGGGCCAAATAAGTAATTGAAAAATGAGTAAGATGGTATGCAAAATCAAACATAGCAGTTGTATTTTGGGAGGTCATGATTTTCAGTTAAATAATCACTTACTCCAGAAGTAGAAAAAACTTTCCACATGAGTCATGGTTGGAAACCTTCCGAGAGTCATAGACACTGTTGCAAAGTGTAGGCTGAATCAATATTCATGCATATGGTTTGAAATGGGATGTTTCATCAAGCAATGTGGATATGATGGTTTGCTGCCTGCATACTTTTGGCCATGTATTTTAAGTAACATTTCTGCAAGACTAACAGGATGGTAGTTATTAATAAACAACTATCTCAAACATTTGACAAAAAGCATACCAAGTCTTATCAAATCTACCTTCATTTATGATGAATGAGCCACCATATTCATAATTCCCTTATTGGCTTGATGTCTAGATGGACCAAACATTGTGAATGTAATAGCTTTGTGTCTTTAAGTACAGAAGTTCATTTATTTTCTAACAGATGCGGACAGGCGCATTAAAGTGGCCCAGCCAGTTGTGGAGATGGATGGAGATGAGATGACTAGAATAATCTGGGAATTTATCAAAGAAAAGGTGAGAAATGTCTGTTCAAAGAATGTGATACTGACACTGAAGAAATGTGCTATTAAGCTAAAATTTTGTGATGATCAGAGAACAATTTTATTAACACTGATTATGCATACTGATGATACTTGATGTAAATAATTCAAATATTTGTAATGTTGACAGGCCACAGCATTTGTGTGTGTGCTGTTTTTGTGTGTCATGTACACATGCATCTGATCTCCTCAGCTCATCCTACCCAATGTTGATGTGGAGCTGAAGTACTTTGACCTCGGTCTCCCCTACCGTGACCAGACTGATGACCAGGTTACCATTGACTCAGCCTTAGCAACCAAGAAGTACAATGTTGCTGTCAAGTGTGCGACTATCACTCCTGACGAGGCCAGGGTTGAAGGTAAAGTTAGCTTTCCAGTTATAGCTTTGATTACCATGATTAATCAAGTAACCTGACTGAAGATACATTCTCTTACCCAGAATTCAAGTTAAAGAAAATGTGGAAAAGTCCTAACGGAACCATCAGAAACATCTTGGGTGGCACAGTTTTTCGTGAACCCATTATCTGCAAGAACATTCCCAGACTTGTTCCTGGTTGGACACAGCCTATCACAATTGGCAGACATGCCTTTGGTGACCAGGTCTATTTTTGACATGCCTATTTTTAGCAGTAAATTACAACAGATGTCATTTGTTAACTTTGTATGTAATTATGTAATTATATGTTCTTTTCACAGTACAGAGCCACAGACTTTGTTGTGAATGTACCAGGCAAATTTAAGATCAGCTTTACTCCAGCTGATGGAAGCAAAAGCCAGGAGTGGGAAGTATTCAATTTCCCTGGGGGTGGCTGTGGAATGGGCATGTACAATACTGATGAGGTCAGGGAAATATTATATTTATTTTTCTGCTAGGCCTTTGGTTTTAAAAGGAGAAATAGGAATACATAGTTTAATGTTTTCAATTTTTATGTTTCCATGAATTTCTCAATTGATATTGCCCAGGCCCTTCCTTATATTTAAGCACAACCCTTATTAATATGTTGAGTGTTCTCTGTGAAGAAATCCGATTCTTTAGTTCTCAATCTTTGACTCTTTGTTTATTTCAAAAGCACAGCATAAATGTATAATTAACATTAATAATGAAGGCTGTGATGTATTTTATAGACCGCAGGACACTACTGCCACAAATGATTACACACTGAATAAAATCTACAGGCCTACATGAAATTGAAGGTCATAATGACAAAAAAAAAAAAGAAACAAAGATGGCTGTTGGCCATGAATGCTAACAGCCATCTTTGGCTAACATCTTTAGCAAACATGAATGTTTGCTATCTCTCTAAACCCCAAATGAAGCGTGTGTCTGGTTTTAAAAAATGGTTTCTGTATAGTTCATACAAAAAGTCAAATACAGTCATCACTCTGCTTCTCAACGCATGAGAAGTAGAGGCACTAATCTGAACACAGTGAAGGCCTCTCCGAAGACTGAATGTGGTGTAAAATAGGAAGTCGGATCACAAATCTAAATCACCATTTGCATCAACCCAGAATTTTTTGTCAACAATGGCAATATTTTAAATGAAGACACGTGTCCAAGTTGAAAAGTTAATAACCTTCCCATTTTGTTTGCAGTTTCTCACTTGCTCAAATGTTTGTCCTCTTTCCACAAGTCCATCACTGGCTTTGCTCACAGCTGCTTCCAGTATGCTATCCAGAAAAAATGGCCTCTCTACATGAGCACCAAGAATACCATCTTGAAAGCGTATGATGGGCGCTTCAAGGACATCTTCCAGGACATCTTTGAGAAGTGAGCTATTTTGGTGAACATAAATGTACAGTTTTGAAAGTCCAAGAACTACACTATATGGGCAAAATAATGTGGATACCCATCACACTTGTATGTACTTCTTGAACATCCCATTTCAAACCATGAGCATTAATATAGAATTTCATTCTTTGTCTTTGCTGCCTTGTGGCTTTTCACTGCGCTTTGAAGAATGGGTGTGGGAATTTGTTTATCCAGCTAAAAGAGCATTGGGCACTAGTGCCAGCCTTGTCTTCATAGATGTAACTTTGTGTACATGTTCAATCTGGACTTGGTTAGGGATAGGCCTAGTAATACCAGTGAATGGAAGTCTTAATATTTTAGAATACAAAGTGATTCTGGACAGTTGGTGTGCTTCGAACTTTGTGGCAACACGTTGGAGAAGGCCCAAATATGAGTGTGATGGTCAGGTGTCCGCAGTCTTTTGGCCATATAGTTTGTGAATTTAATTTTGGAATCTCTATTAAAATGTTCAGGTGTGTTACACATAATTGTTATAACAGATTTTTTTAACATGCCAGGGGAGGTAGATATCATCTGAAATTCCTTCCTTTGCACAATTTCTGACCATCGACATGTTCAAGAAACTGTAACATTGTATATAATTTGAATGAAGTTTATCATTTGTCCCTGGAAGCTTCTTGCCAAGATTTTTTGCCAGATCTGTAAGGGTTCTAAAAGAGAGGTAGTCCTGGCACTTATCCAGTGTTCCTCAGACCACGGTTACACTATGTGGCCAAAAGCTTGTGGTCTCATGATCATGACACCCATTTCAGATTTACTGTCCCTCTTCTGGGAAGGCTTCCACTAGATTTTCATAGAACATAGGTGTGGAGATTTGCCTATTCAGCCATAAGAGGATTAGGGAGGTCAGGCACTTGTGCCAGGAAACCTGTTGCACAATTGTCATTCACCCCTGATGTGTTCATTGGTGTTGAAGTAAATGATCTTCAGGCTACTCTAGTACTTCCACATCAACCTTGGCAAACCATGTCTTGATCTTAATATTTGTGTGTCCAGCTTTGGCAGTAGTTTGTGGAAGGGTATGAAGTGTTCATGATCCTTTTGCAACATAATTTGCATGTCTAGCACACATGCTATATTTTACCCCTCCTGACTGCCAAGGGTGGTGACTATAACCTGGGTAATATGCCAGAATGTCATAAGGTACTGACCCATCTTATGACTGATTGAAAAGGTGTTTATTGACAACCCTCACACACTGGGAGGGTCAATTCTTACTTTTATAGAACCTGTTGAAAGTGCACAGAAGGGCCAGTCTTTGAGGACTGGTATGTGTACACATTAAATGAAATGTATTTGCCAACCAGCTGTTGTACAGTGGTTACAAAATTTAACATGAAATGGATATAAAAAGTTTACCCATGAATGTTAACAGGATTTTGTGATGGAGGAGGAAGCTAGGGTAAATCATATCAGGTCTTTTAATGTGCTATTGCAATCAACAAAATTCAAATGAAAAACAGATATATAAATGTTTTAAGAAATAAGTGTGTACACCTTTTATAGTGGGGCATATGACAATGCTCAGAATTAACTAATCAATAAAAGAACCTGAAATTTTAATAGGAGTAGACTTTTGATACAAGTTTGATTTGTCAGCTGTTGCATAAGACGATAAATTGTCTGAAAAAGTGCTGTTTACTTGGATATGTGCCAAAGCAAAATTTCAGTGTGACCACTCCATGGCATAGATTGAAACGTTTACCACACAAGAGCTCCCCCAAGGCTGCTGGGGTTTGGAACAGACAGGAACAAAGGAAAAGTGCACACAGTTCTCCTCTGCTCAGTATTCTGCTTGCTAATGTCCAGTCTCTTGAAGGAATTGATGATCTGATTCAGTGTGTTTCCAATGGGACATCAGAGATTGTTACATACTCTGCGTGTTTGAAACATGGCTGAACTCTTCAGTAGCAGACCCAAATGTAATGGCGTCCAATAACAATCCACAGATGAATGGAGCGGAGAGCAAATGTAGCACAGCAGAGGCCGACAAATCCAAATGTGGTAGTGTCTCTCTTTTATGGTCATCAATAAATGGTGCGGCCACATTTCACTTCTGCTCTTCTCACTTGGAGCATCTGACTATTATGTGTTGGGCATTTTAGCTGCCCTGTGAGTTTACATCAATTATTGCCACTGTTGTGCATGTCCCTATTCAGGCAGACATGGCTCTGTCTAAGCTCCATGAGGTGCTCAGTATCATTTAAACAAACCTCCCCTTCATTGTGACAGGTGGGACTTTAATAAAGCCAACATCAGGTATGTCATGTTGAACTTCGATCAACATGCCTCCTGTCCAACTAGAGGGTCAAATACACTAGACTACTGCTACACTTAGTTTAAATTTGAGTACAAAGCCTCATACAGGAAGCTCTGTAGAGGAGGGTGGTGAAGCATTGGTCCACCCTATCAACAGATGCACTTAAGGATGTACTTGATGACATTGACTAAAATATGTTCAGGGTGAGTTCTGCTAATGTCAAAGTTTGTGGATGTAGATATCTCACACCTAGATTTACTGAGGGCTCTATCTCTTGCATCCTTCACACCTCTCTCTCCCACACCAACAGCATTTATAGGAATGATATTAGGCTGCTGTTTATAGTCTACAGCTCTGCCTTCAATACCATAGTCCCACACGGGTTGGCCTCCAAGCAAGGCCCTTGGACTTATGACTGGGACCAGGACTTACTCACAACCAGACCCCAGGTAGTGAGATGGGGCCAATTTATGTTCAACACCATCACCCTAAACACTGAAGCCCCGCAAGGCTATATTTAGAGTCCCTTGCTCTATTCTCTCTACATACATGACGGTGTGCCCCATTATAGCTCCACTTCTCTCCAACAAAGAGGCTGCTTATCTTGATGAGGTGAAGAAAGAAGCAGCTTGGTGCCAGGGTATCTCTCTGTCTCTGATGTTTGTCTCTGTGAATGTTAGCAATGCTAAGGAGCTGCTTGTGTAGTCCAGGAAAAGGCAGCAGCAAAATTACATCCCACACAAGGCTGGTGGGGACACCTATAAATTGAGCAACCTGAACTGGACGTGTGTGTGTATATATATATGTGTATATGTGTGTGTGTGTGTGTGTGTGTATATATATATATATACACATACACATATATATATATACGCATACACATATATATATATATATATATATGTATATATATAAATATATAATATATATATATATAATATATATATAATATATATATAATATATATATATATATATATATATATATATATATATAATATATATATAATATATATAAAGTCTCCAGCAGCTGTTCCCTAATGATGCAACATGCAACCTCGATGAGCTGGAGCATTGTCGTCCATGAAGATGAAATTAGGCCTGTGTTGTTCATGCAGGGGCACAATGACTGGATTAATGATGTTATTCAGGTAGTATTGACTTGTCACTGTACCATTCACAAAATGTAGGGCAGTTCTGTATTGAGTAGACACACCTGCCCAGACTGTAACACCACCACCAAAGGCTCATCTGGTGACAACAGTGGCTGATGCCGTTAAGCACCTTGTTAGAGAACAGCAAATTATGCAAAAAGTGCTGAAACACTGAACAGTTGGACATGTGCATTCAAAAGCGTAGAGAAGGTCAAATTAAGTTCACCTGTAAAGGTTATAGTGCATTTTAGGTGCATCCTGAAATTTCACCCGAATATCCTTAACTTTTTGTGAGTAGTGTATATTTGTGCTATGTTGTTTTTTTCTAGAGTACCATAATTTTATTATGTTACATTTTCTCTGCTTTGCAAAAGTTGCCACTCTGTGTGATCTGAGTATATAATGACTGAAATAAAGCTACTCACATCGGCGCACACTTTCATGTTGCAAACCGCAGTGTTTTGATCAAAAGTCAGATGAAAGCGCACACTGATGTGAACAGCTTTTTCAGTCATAAACAGTGGCAGCTTTTGCTAAGCAGACGAAATGTAAAATCAATAATAGTACCACAGAAATACAACATAGCACAAATATATACTCACTAAATAAAAGTGAAAGCACGTGCTGATGTGAGCAGCTGTATTCCAGTCATCATATACTCAGATCACCGAAAAAAAAATAATTGCATTTCAATGAAAATTTCAGAAACTGTGCTTTATTTTTTGTTTCTCTCAACAAAACCTGGCCTGAGTGTACCCTGTTTTTGTATGAGGAATCTAAATGTATAGGTGCGAACAGCTGAGACATCAATAGGAGTCCTGGGAAAACCTGGTGTCCCCTGAGCCAGGTGTCAATAGGTCTTACATATTCATGAATAGTCATGGATTATTCAGTGAAACAGAGGCTCTGCTGAAAAAAGGTTAGGCACATCAGTCACTTTACCACTTTACTATGGGCACACACCCAAGATTTTCATGAACTCAGTCCTGTGTTCAAAACAATCTGCCAGGTTTGTTTATTCTCCATTTTCACAGTTTTTCTGCTAGAGTTCCAAATTGTATTTTCGTGTATTTCTACTTTGACATAAGCTTAAAAGGCGTACATGAATTTAACATATTTACATCAATCACATTACGAAAGCCCAGTTTTGTGCTCTATGTAAATAAGTTGAAATGTATTAGCTACTACATTGGTAAAGATTTGAAATTTACACAAATTTAAGAAGAGCCCCGATTCACTGCAGGCCTTCAGAAAGGGCTTAGGCCCCAGAGGGATAATGTCTAGACCATTGGCAACAAGTGAGTACACCCCTAAGTGGAAATGTCCAAATTGGGCCCAAAGTGTCAATGTTTTGTGTGGCCACCATTTTTTTTCCAGCACTGCCTTAACCTTCTTGGGCATGGAGTTCACCAGAGTGTTACAGGTTGCCACTGGAGTCCTCTTTCACACCTCTATGATGACATCACAGAGCTGGTGGATGTTAGAGACCTTGCGCTCCTCCACCTTCCGCTTGAGGATGCCCCACAGATGCTCAATAGGGTTTAGGTCTGGAGACATGCTTGGCCAGTCCATCACCTTTACCCTCAGCTTCTATAGCAAGGCAGTGGTCGTCTTCGAGGTGTGTTTGAGCTTGTTATCATGTTGGAATACTGCCCTGCGCCCAGTCTCCGAAGGGAGGGGATCATGCTCTGCTTCAGTATGTCACAGTACATGTTGGCAATGAACTGTAGCTCCCCAGTGCCGGCAGCACTCATGCAGGCCCAGACCATGACACTCCCGCCACACACGCTTGACATCATCTGAACCAAATAAGTTTATCTTGGTCTCATCAGACCACAGGACATGGTTCCAGTAATCCATGTCTGTAGTCTGCTTGTCGTCAGCAAACTGTATGCGGGCTTTCTTGTGCATCATCTTTAGTAGAGGCTTCCTTCTGGGACGACAGCCATGCAGACCAATTTGATGCAGTGTGTGGTGTATGGTCTGAGCACTGACAGGCTGACCCCCCACCTCTTCAACCACTGCAGCAATGCTGGCAGCATCACTCATACGTCTGTATCCCAAAGACAACCTCTTGTTGTGATGCTGAGCACGTGCACTCAACTTCTTTGGTCAACCATAGCGAGGCCTGTTCTGAGTGGAACCTGTCCTGTAAAACCACTGTATGGTCTTGCCCACCATGCTGCAGCTCAGTTTCAGGGTCTTGGCAATCTTCTTATAGCCTAGGCCATCTTTATGTAGAGCAACAATTCTTTTTTTTTCAGATCCGCAGAGAGTTCTTTGCCATGATGTGCCATGTTGAACTTCCAGTGACCAGTATGAGAGTGTGTGAGAGCGATAACACCAAATTTAACACACCTGCTCCCCATTCACACCCAAGACCTTGTAACGCTGAGTCACATGACACCGGGGAGGGTAAATGGCTAATTGTGACCGTCCCAGATATTTAACATGCCAGATATCTGGATTTTGTCTGCGCGGTGTCAGCGACGCATCAGCTTGCCTCTTTGATGCATCGTTGAGTAGTTCACACAAAGATTGCCGAGTGCTGATCACCCACTGATTTTCCCACGATCACAGCCCGATCTGTCGGCGAGCTCGTTAATTTGCAAATCAGGCTTAAATCGGGTTTAAAATCCTGTAGTGTGAACGAGGCTTTAGGGGTGTACTCACTTTTGTTGCCAAAGGTTTAGACATTAATGGCTGTGTTCAGTTATTTTGAGGGGACAGCAAATTTACACTGTTATACAGGCTGTACACTCACTAATTTACATTGTAGCAGGGTGTCATTTCTTCAGTTTTGTCACATGAAAAGATATAATAAAATATTTACAAAAATGTGAGGAGTGTACTCACTTTTGTGAGATACTGTATATGTATGTATATATATTTGAAAAAATTAGGACACCCCATTAAATGTTCAGTTCTTTATTAAGAAATGGCAACATGCCAATTTCTGATCTTGTTTTAATTTGTACCTGTAAACTTTATTATGCGAGGTGTGCAAGAAGGAAACCTTTACTGTCTAAAAAAACATAAGGGCAAGACTGAAGCTTCCTAAAGAACACAGAGACAAAGACTTCTACAGAGGCTAAGACTTCTGGAATAATGTGCTGAATTATTCAGAACCATAACAGGGCATGTTTGGCATAAACCAAATACAGCATTTAAGCAAATGAACATCATCAACTATGAAACATGAAGGTGGAAGTGTTATGGTTTGGGGATGCTTTGCTGCAGCAGGACCTGGCCAGCTCGCAATCATAGAATTCATTATGAATTCTACATTTTATCAGAAAGTGCTTGAGAAATATGCAAGACCATCTGTCAAAATTTAAGCTAAAGCGGAACTGAACCTTGCAACATGACAATGACCCAAAACATTCCAGTAAATTTACCAAGGAATGGCTAAAAAAGTAAAAAAATGGAGATTTCAGGAATGGCCAAGTCAAAGCCCAGATCTAAATCCCATAGAGATCCTGTGGGGTGATTTGCAATGGGCTGTGCATGCAATAAACCCCCCAAACATCACACGGCTAAAAGAATTCTGCATTGAGGAGTGGGGGGAACTTTCTTCCAGTCGATGTCAGAAACTGGTAGATGGCTGCAACAAACGCCTCACTGAGGTTATTTCAGCCAATGGAAGAAACACTATGCTCATTTTTGTTGATTTCTTTTGTTTAATAAGTGAAAGTGATTTTTGTTGATTACATGCAATTACATCACTTTCATCTACAGGTACAAATTAAAACAAGATCAGAAATTAGCATGTTGACATTTCTTAATAAAGAACTGAATATTTAATGGGGTGTAATTTGAATTTTTTTCAAATATATATATATATATGACATTTCCACTTAGGGGTGTACTCACTTTTGTTGCCAACGTTTTAGACATTAATGGCTGTGTGTTGAGTTATTGTGAGGGGACAGCAAATTTACACTGTTATACAGGCTGTACATTCACTAATTTACATTGTAGTAGAGTGTCATTTCTTCAGTGTTGTCACATGAAAGATATAATAAAATATTTACAAACATGTGAGGGGTGTATTTTTGTGAGATACTGTGTGTGTGTGTATATGTGTGTGTGTGTATATATATATATTATATATATATATATTATATATGTATATATATATGTGTATATATATGTATATATATATGTGTATATATATGTATATATATGTGTATATATGTGTATATATATATATATGTATATATATATGTATATAATATGTGTATATATATATGTATATAATGTGTATATATATATGTATATATATATATATACACATACATACACACACACACACACATACATACACACAGGGGTTGGACAAGGAAACTGAAACGCCTGGTTTTAGACCACAATAATTCATTAGTATGGTGTAGGGCTCCTTTTGCGGCCAATACAGCATCAGTTTGTCTTGGAAATGACAGATATAAGTCCTGCACTGTGGCCAGAGGGATTTTGAGCCATTCTTCTTGCAGAATAGTGGCCAGGTGACTACGTGATGCTGGTGGAGGAAAACGTTTCCTAACTCGCTCCTCCAAAACACCCCAAAGTGGCTCAATAATATTTAGATCTGGTGACTGTGCAGGCCATGGGAGATGTGGGGGTACATGGGGGAACTTCACTTTCATGTTCATCAAACCACTCTGTCACCAGTCTTGCTGTGTGTATTGGTGCATTATCATGCTGATATATGGCACCGCCTTCAGGATACAATGTTTGAACCATTGGGTGCACATGGTCCTCCAGAATGGTTCGGTAGTCCTTGGCAGTGACGCGCCCATCTAGCACGAGTATTGGGCCTAGGGAATGCCATGATATTGCAGCCCAAACCATCACTGATCCACCCCCATGCTTCACTCTGGGCATGCAACAGTCTGGGTGGTACGCTTCTTTGGGGCTTCTCCACACCGTAACTCTCCCGGATGTGGGAAAGACAGTGAAGGTGGACTCATCAGAGAACAATACATGTTTCACATTGTCCACAGCCCAAGATTTTCGCTGCTGGCACCATTGAAACCGACGTTTGGCATTGGCACGAGTGACCAAAGGTTTGGCTATAGCAGCCCGGCCATGTACATTGACCCTGTGGAGCTCCCGACGGACAGTTTTGGTGGAAATAGGAGAGTTGAGGTGCACATTTAATTCTGCAGTGAGTTGGGCAGCTGTGGTTTTATGTTTTTTGGATACAATCCGGGTTAGCACCCGGACATCCCTTTCAGACAGCTTCCTCTTGCGTCCACAGTTACTCCTGTTGGATGTGGTTTGTCCTTGGTGGTATGCTGACATTACCCTGGATACCATGGCTCTTGATACATCACAAAGACTTGCTGTCTTAGTCACAGATGCGCCAGCGAGACGTGCACCAACAATTTGTCCTCTTTTGAACTCTGATATGTCACCCATAATGTTGTGTGCATTGCAATATTTTAAGCAAAACTGTGCTATTACTCTGCTAATTAAACCTTCACACTCTGCTCTTACTGGTGGAATGTGCAATCAATCAAGCCATGAAAATCAAATTTAGCCATGAAACCTCCAACACTAAATTGGCCAGTGTTTCAGTTTCATTATCCAACCCCTGTATATTTCATTCATTCATTGTCTATATGTATGTGTGTCTATACACATAGGGCGAAAGGCAGGGGTACACCCTGGACAAGTCGCCAGTCCATCGCAGGGCCACACATAGACAAACAACTACACACACTCACCCACTCCTATGGGCAATTTAGAATTACCAGTCTACCTAATGTACATGTCTTTGGACTGTGGGAGGTAAACCCACGCAGGCACGGGGAGAACCGGCCTGTTCGACCCCGGGATTTGAACCCAGGACCTTCTTGCTATGAGGCAATACTGCTGTGTGAGTGTGTGTGTGTGTGTGTGTGTGTGTGTGTGTGTATATATATGTATATATGTATGTATGTATGTGTGTATGGGTGTGTATATATATATATATATATATATATATATATATATATATATATATATATATATATATATATATATATATATATATATATATATATATATAATGTATAAAATGAGAGAAGTGGCTTATTTGCAGGCCATTCTTGACACCAGGCCATCCTCCAAAATTTTTCGCCTCACTTTGCGTGGAGATGCACTCATACCTGCCTTCTGCAATTCCTTAGCAAGCTCTGCATGTGTGCCCTGATCCCACAGCTGAATCAACTTTAGTAGATGGTCCTGGCTCTTGCTGGACTTTCTTGGGCTCCCTGAAGCCTTCTTCACAAATGAACCTCTCCTTGAAGTTTATAATGATCCAATAAATGATTAATTTAGGTGAAATCTTACTTGCAGCAATATCCTTGCCTGTGAATCCCTTTTTAAGCAAACCAATGATGACTTCATATTAGGGCTATAACTAATGATGATTTTCATAATCGAATAATCGGGTAATTATTGTTTCGATTCATCAATAAATCGGATAAAAACATCACATTTTTAAATACCTTTTTACTTTTATTTAAAATTAAATTTACATATTGGGTGTTACAAATATTTACGTAAAACCAAAATTTTACCACAATGTTTTTTCCAGCTTTTAAGCAGAAAACTTTTGACCTTTTAAAACTTAAACCACAAACTATTTGTGTTTCTTAAAGAGTCAGAACCACTAGACTACCAAGTTATGATACATTCAGTCTAACACAAATTTTGCATTGCATTATTTTTAATTGGTAACAAATACTAAACACTTAAAAACAAATATTGTTTATTCATTTTGATCAAACTGTTTTAATTTGACAGTACTTAATGTCTTGCACTACAACTATTACCACTGTTTATCTATATTGTGAATGAGGAGTAACGCAGCGCTCTTTACACAATAAACACCGGACACTGTAAGCATGCAAATGAAGCATTCACACAGAAGGCATGTTTGTGTCTACAAATACAAGTCGTGGTGTTTAGGAATGGGTTTCAGGATGTGCCATGAAATTGCCATGACCACCTGCTACTGTAAATGAAGCTTGCAACGCCTCTGATTCATCCAATGTTCTGTAAGTGACATTGATGAGCTGTGCTGCTTGGAACAGTTCATCATTGTCATACTTCCGTGCCACTGAAGCTCTGCTTTGCAAAGTTTGCAAGTTCCAACATTTCACACAGAATTTAATATGAAATGCTCCCATGCCTTAGAGAATTTGGGTCATACACTTTTATCCGACGTGCTTGTATTCTCCGCCATTCTTCCAATGAGCCTTTAACAACACTATGATTGAATGCTCGGTGACATGCGATTCATTGTTTCAGCCCTACTGCACATTTCCTTGCAGGTAACCATGGTTAACAGAGAAAGAACAATGATTTCACCACCCTCCTGTTAAAGCTTCCATTCTGTTCTAACTCAATCAGCATGACTGAGTGATCTCCAGCCTTGTGCTCGTCAACACTCTCACCTGTGTTAACAAGAGAATCACTGACATGTCAGCTGGTCCTTTTGTGGCAGGGCTGAAATGCCGTGGAATTGTCTTTTTGGGATTAAGGTCAATTTCATGGCAAAGAGGGACTTTGCTTTTAATTGCAATTCATCTGATCACTCTTCATAACATTTCTGTAGTATATGCAAATTGCCATCATAAAAACTGAGGCAGCAGTTTTTGATGTTGGTAGCAGATCTTCGCATTCCTTTAAGTTGAGAGGTGGCACCTGCATGGATCAGACTTGTTTGTTGAGCACATACCACAGATGCTCGTTTGGATTGATCTGGGGATTTTGGGGGCCAAGTCAACACCTCAAACTCTTTGTGATCATCAAACCATTCCTGAACTATTTTTTCATTGTGGCATGAAGCATTATCCTGCTGAAAGAGGCCACAGCCATCAGGGAATACAGTTTCCATGAAACTTTGCTTAGGTAGGTGGTACATGTCAAAGTAACATCCACATGGATGGAAGGTTTCTCAGCAGAACATTGTCCAAAGGATGACACAGCCTCTACCTGCTTACCTTCTTCCCATAGTACATCCTGGTTCCATGTGTTCCCCAGCTAAGCGACTCGCACCTACCCGGCAATCCACGTAATTTAAAAGAAAATGTGATTCATCAGACCAGGCCATCATCTTCCATTGCTCCACGGTCTAGTTCTGATGCTCACATGCCCATTGTTGGCACTTTCGCTGGTGCACAGGGGTCAGCATGGGCTCCCTGACTGGTCTGCGGCTATGCAGCCCCATACGCAACAAACTGTGATGCACTGTGTTTTCTGACACCTTTATATCAGAACCATCATTACCTTCAGCAATTTGAGCAACAGTAGCTTGTCTCTTGGATCGGATCGGATCACATGGGCCAGCCTTAACTCCCCACAAGCATTAATGAGCCTTGGCTGCCCATGACCCTGTCGCTGGTTCACCACTGTTCCTTCTTTGGACCACTTTTGGTACTGACTGCTGCAGACCGGGTACATCCCACAAGAGCTGCAGTTTTGAAGATGCTCTGATCCAGTCATCTAGCCATCACAATTTGGCCCTTACACTTGCTCATATTTTTCCTGCTTCTAACACATCAACTTTGAGGACAGAATGTGCACTTGCTGCCTAATGTATCACACCCATCAACAGGATGATGAGGAGAATATAATTAGTGTTCACTTCACCTGTCAGTAGTCATAATGCTATGGCTGATTGGGGTGTGTGTACAAATATCAGCTATCAGCACAATTTATTCAAAACAGATATTTCAACTAAATTAATAAACTTAAACTTCATCAAAAGATCTTCTCTGGAAACTTAGGAAATCTCCACATCAAACGTTTTGTGTGGACCGCCTGCCCTTCATCACCACAGTCATCAATCATCATTACATCAGGACAGGTACCAACTGCCTTTAAGCAAGCAAGAATTATCCCTATACTAAAGAAACCTGCTTTGGATCCCTCTGATATCAATAATTACAGACTGGCATCACTCCTCTCCTTTCTTTCAAAAATTCTCGAACGAATTGTTTATAATCAGCTGTCTGACTATCTCTTGCAGAATAACCTCCATGATTCCAACCAGTCTGGCTTCAAAGCAGCACATTCCACAAAGACTGCAATTTTGGCAGTCACTGAGAAACTACATACTGCTAGATCAGCCAAGCTGTCATCGGTCCTCATCCTCCTTGACCTTACTGCAGCATTTGACACAGTTAACCACAAGACTCTCTTGTCCACCCTCAGGAGTCTTGGAATTTGTGGAACAGCATGGGAATGGTTTGCTTCCTACCTGGATGGTCACTCATATCAGCTAACATGGAAGGGATTGACATCTGCCCCATGCAGACTCTCTACTGGTGTCCCACAGGGCTCAGTACTTGGTCCTCTCTTTTTCTTTCTCTACACTCACATTTTTGGCAAAGTTATATCTTCACACGGCTTTTCATACCACTGCTATGCTGATGACACCCAACTTTATCTTCTCCTTCCCTCCCTCAGATACCACAGCTTCTGCCCGAATCTCAGCATGTCTGGCGGACATTTCATCTTGGATGACAGCTCATCAGCTGAAACGTAATCCAGCAAAACTGAACTGCTGGTCATCCCAGGTGATTCATCCCCAGCCAAGGATCTGGCATTGTCTCTGAACAACTCAATGATCTCCCCTTCAGCCACTGCTCGCAACCTTGGGGTAACCATGGACAATCAACTGTCCTTTTCCTCCCATGTTGCCAATGTGAAATGCTCATGTCGGTTTCTTCTGTACAACATCAGAAGGATCTGACCATTTCTATCTACACAGGCTACTCAAGTGCTTGTTCAGTCTCTGGTTATTTTGAGACTAGACTACTGCAACTCTTTACTGGCAGGTCTTCCTCTGAATGCAATTCGTCCACTGCAAATGATCCAAAATGCAGCTGCACGGCTTGTTTTCAACCTGCCTAAGTTCTCCCACACCACCCCACTGTTGCGTTCCCTCCACTGGCTTCCGGTAGCTGCACGCATTAGATTCAAAACACTGATGCTTGCCTGCAAAGCCAAGAATGGACAGGCACCATCTTACCTCAAAGACCTTAGTACTCCTCACACTACACTTCGCTCCCTCCGATCCACTAGCACTGCCCGACTGGTCCCACCATCTCTCGGGGTAAAAGGTAGGTATTCATCTAGATTCTTCTCTCTTCTGGCACTGAGGTGGTGGAATGAACTTCCCCTAGATGTCCGTACAGCAGAGTCTCTGACTATCTTCAAACTATGTCTTAAGACCTACCTTTTCCTGAGGCACTTAAACTAGCTCTTATCTTTCCCTGCTTATGTATTGTTATATGGTTTAAAAAAAAATCCAATTTTAGGCTAATGGTATCCTAAGTCTGTAACCTATTGAACCAGTGTTAATGTTTTCAGTGATAGTGACTTAAAGCACTTCTGTATGTCGCTCTGGATAAGAGCGTCTGCCAAATGCCAGAAATGTAAATGTCATTGTTCTTTGATTTTGTCAGTCACAAGATATGGAATTATGAAGTCAACAAAAATGTGTTAAATAACCCACAATGTTTTCTATATTTAATTCTTAAAGTAACCACTTTTTGACAGCTATACACACTCTTGGCATCCGATTAGTCAGCCTCAAGTGGTAGCCAGCTGAAATGGTTTTCCAATAGTCTTGAAGGTGTTCCCAGAGGTGTTGAGTACTTGTTAGCTGCTTTTCCTTCACTCTCTGGTTAAACTCATTCCAAAACATTTCAGTTGGATTTAGATGAGGTGATTGATGAAGTGTTACATCAGATGACCTGATCTCCATACTCTCCTTTTTTTGACAAATAGCTCTTACAAAACCGAGAGGTGTGTTTGGGGTCATTGTGGTGGAAAACAAATGAGGGCCCCACTAAGTACAAACCAGATGGGATTTAATGTCACTGCAAAATGCTCTGCTAGCCATGCTGGTTAAGTGTGCCCTCAATTTTGACGGTCACCGACACTGTCAGCAGCAAAGCACCATCACACCACGTCCTCCATGCTTCACAGTCAGAACCACACATTCAGGAACTGTCCATTCACCCACTCTACATCTAACAAAGACAAGGTGCCTAGAACCAAACATCAAGGCCTGACTCGTACAGTCTTCTCCAAGCAGTGGATGTTGAAATATGTCTGCCACTTCATTAATCATGTATGTGGGCTTAAATATCTGAGTTGCTGTAAATCAGCTGTTTCAGAGCCTTGTAATTCCAATAAACTTCTACTTTACAGCAGAGGCAGATCTTGGTATTCCTTTGGTGGGAATGGGATAGTCCTCACGAGAGCCAGTCTTATTATAGCGTTTGATGCTTTTGGCAACTGCATATTCTGGATTGTTTAACACTATGTAACACGATTTTTGTTCCTGGGTAGTGAATGACATTTTCCAATTACTCTTGATGGAAAATGATTAAAAACAGCCATTAAGCCCCTTGAGGTTTGGGTTCGGGCTTTTAAGAGAACAAAAACCTCAAAAGTTGCCCATTTTACTAAAAAAAACTGCTCAAAACTAACCCAAACTTTCATGGCTAAGATGGGGTTTTTCTCTTTATTTGGGTTACAAAGAATGGGGAAATAACACTTATTTCCCAGGAACAAGAAAAAAGTAAAAATTTGTTACATAGTGTAATTTGTGTTTGCTACATAATTCCATACATGTTCTTTCATAGTTTGGATGTCTTCAGTATTAATGATCAGTGTTGTAAATAATAAAAATAAATAAAAAAAAAAAAAAACCCTGAAGGAGAAAGTGTCCAAACTTTTGACTGGAGAGTTTAACTAATAATAATGCATTTCCATATTCCAAAACTAGATTTTGGACCAATTTTGCTTGCTTAATTCATACTTATTTGTGGTTTGTGTTTTACAGGTTAAGTAATTAAAAAAAATATTGTATTACTTTTCGAAAGCTTACATATTTTACAAGTTAAAACAATATTGTACTGTTTAGCAAATGTGATGATTGCAGTGAGACTAACTGTGGGCACACCCACCTGAAGAGCTTTCATTCAAGGTGTCAAATAGCATCTGACACCTTGGAGATTGAACGTATTTGACAGTATAAACATTGGCTTAATGGACCAGTGCTTTACTTTGACTTATAAGGAGGATAGACTATCCTCAGTTCCAGCTGGTTGATGTGTTTACTCTCAAACAGATGTGTTTACTTACTGCACGTATGCAAGGAGGGGGTGGACAATGACCGTATCCTAGTATCCTGTTTTTGCCCATCATAATTGTCTGGGCCACCTGCATATACTATGAAAACAGCTATTTTGGTGATGTTTACCACCACTGACTGTTAGACAGAATAAAATGAGTTATTAAAGTAGAAGTATGGGTCATTTGCAAGAAGCACTGTACTCAGCTATTTATTAACATGCCAACAGGAAATATAAACCGGAGTTTGACAAATTGAAGATCTGGTATGAGCACAGGCTTATTGATGACATGGTGGCACAAGTGTTGAAGTCCTCTGGTGCTTTTGTTTGGGCTTGCAAGAACTATGATGGAGATGTCCAGTCCGATATTTTGGCTCAAGGTAAGTTATGATGAAGTTTTTTGTTTAGGATGAAAATTTTCATCTTTTAAAACTAAAATCTTTTTTCTAAAAATAACAATTTTCTTTGGAACTACTTTTTAAATTGTATTTTCTTTCCAAAGTAGCTCAGTAGGTATTGATATGCCTAAGGAGTTTTTTAAATAAATGCTAAAATATGTTAACTTGCAAAACTTTTGTTATTGTCTGTTGTAGCATTTCATCATAGACTTTATTCCTAGTGTACAAATTTGAATTTCCTTCTATTTAAAATGTATTTGAGATCCATTAGCATATAACAAAACATAACACAAATATGAATAATAGAGGTACACATAATGCCATTTTCAAGTGTTTAAAGGTATTTTTACCCTTTTGCCATGCTCAGAACAGTTCTTGTTTAAAATGGCACATTGTCCCTAGGTTTTGGCTCCCTGGGATTGATGACCTCTGTTCTAGTATGTCCTGATGGAAAGACCATAGAGGCTGAAGCTGCTCATGGCACGGTCACTAGGCATTACCGTGAGCATCAGAAGGTTAGTCCATCCTGCATCATCTGCTATGTCAATGACTTAACCTTTTTAAACTACCCCCACTAATGGGGTGTGTGTGTGTCCAGGATATCAGCCAGGGCTGGGATTTTGACCTTATAATGGTATTTTAGTATTGTTGCAAGATGTACTTGAATATTTGTTCTTTGATATTTGATTGTATTTCCTGTGGATTGAATATTAGATTTTAATTCATTAATTTAAATGGTTGTTTATCAATGTAAATATCATGAGCTTCATCAAAGTCACAAAAATTAAGCTAGGTAATCTTATTAGAATTAAGTTAAACCATAAAATAATCTAAATGTTTAATGTGCTCCTACTTTAAGATTTTCATTTTCATTCACTGTTCTTGAATTCTTAAATGGGTTTTCAACTATTACATCACGTAGTGACAGCAGGGATGGTTTTCATAATGTACTATATATATTTTTTTCTTTATTTAATCTTCATGTCCGCTTTCATTTCTTAGGCAGTCTGTGAAAAATCAACTATGACAATGTGCTTTAATAGTAAAGATATTTTTGGTATTAATTCTTTCTCAGGGAAGACCAACCAGCACCAATCCAATTGCGAGCATCTTTGCCTGGACCAGGGGACTGGAGCACAGAGGCAAGCTTGATGGAAATCCAGATTTGGTCAAGTAAGATTATATGTAATTTTGTCATTTTCTAAAATGCAGTCATTGTAATAGGTTTAGGTTAACAGATATATTTTTTTAATTAACAAAATTAAACACAACAAAAACATCAAATAGTAAATATAGTATGTGAAATTGCCACTGTGGACTCTTGGACTGATTTTTTTTTTTATTTAATGAGTCAAATAACAAAATGCTTTTTCTCCTCACTGTTCATGTTTTTCCATTGCCCTCAATAACAGTCACATTGCTGCAAAAATATGCACTTAGATCCTTTTTAGAGACTTTAGATGAATTTGTTCGAGGATTATGTATGATCTGTTCATCATATCAAAATTTTGAGAAACAAGTTTGATTCAGGTTGGTCTTCCAATGCAGTCTTCCAAATTTCAAGGTTATTACACAGATATAGTTTGGATGACTTTGTTTGAAAAAGGACTAAGAAGCACCTTTCAGGGAATCTAGAGAAAGAAGAATCTTGATACTTAGCAGTTCAAAAGTTATGAACAATTTTAAGAATTTGAGTTACAGCCAGTGTACCAAAACTCCCCATGTTTAATCAAGTAATTATTGGGGAATATTTGTTAGCAATGAAGCAAAATATTAGAAAATCCAATATGGCAGATATCATTTAATTCTGGTACAGATTTTTCATTGTTAATGTGTGTTCATTTTTGCCTTTTGAATTTCCAAATTAGCTCTATGTGGCAAGAGCATTGGGTGGTGTACACAAAAAATACTGTGAAGGTAGCTAAAACAAAACAAGTGAACCATTAGAGTGGTTCATAGTGCAATATGTGTAAATTTATTCCTAATTAGAACAGCAGAGGTGATAGTGGCAAGGAGAAAGTTCCTGAGATGATATTATTAAGAAAACCCATCCTCATCTGGGTAACATTAAATGGTGCAGTCACTACTAATTCAGGAGTGCCATGTATAGCTAGAAACAGGGGTAAGAACAAGGGAGAATACAGTACCAACAGGGAACCCTGGCAAGACTAGTTATGACAGCCCAACTAAGAGCAAGAGCCAGAAGGTAGCATAAACATAAGGGAGTAATGGGTTGATGCTCCCAGAGCACATTCAACAAACCTGAGTTGAATGCATAAGAAGGGAGAATTCATTTTTTGAGGTAACAGAGCCTACATCAAACAGCAAGCCTATTTTTGGTAAAAAGCAGCAATGATGGATCATAAAAAACCTGAAGTTTGCTCAGGACCATTCTGAGCTTTTCAGGTCAATAGTATTATTTTGTAATAAATTTTATGTGCAAATTCTTTTTTCCTGGGAGCCAATGCATTGTGAATAAGATGGGGCTCATGTGGTCATATTTTCTGGTAAGGACTCTGGTTTCTGTAGCTTGTTTGTGCATCTACTGGAACATCCACACAGAAAGGCATTCCAATAATCCAACCTAGAGGTAATAAAAGCATGAACTGTTTCTCAGCTATATTTCTGAGATGAGAGAAGGCAATCATAGTAATAGATATGTGAGTTTCAAATGTACTAAAGTCAATAATCACAAAAGTCTCTTTCTGTTGCCCATGATGTAACTGAAGGGTTACTATCTAATCAGAAAACTTAATGCCTTGTCAGAATTAAGTTAAGAAGTTATGCATCTAGTGTCTAATGTTCCTTATACATTCTTATTAGGCTGGCTTTTAAAAAAAAAAAAATATATATATATATATATATATATATATATATATATATTTTTCTAGGTAGAGATGGACACTGGGCTCAAAACAGAAGCTTCTAGAACACCAACCCTTACTTTTGTATGCATAGAGAGTGCCCATTTATATATTTAAACTGATAAATCAGTCAAATAAGACTTATTTCTGTTCCTTTAACTGCAACATTTAGTGTCAAAGGCTTCAGAAAGGTCAAGCAAGAATTAAGAAGGAGGAATTGACAAGACACAGCTCTGAATAGTAGTAGGTCATTTACCACCTTAACTGTTGCTGTGGTGCTGTTTCAATGATATAATGAGACCATTTTGGAAATCTAATAAAAATCTGTTTGTACTATTTATTAACATGGCAGTTTTAAAGATATGTTAATTATTTATCAATATACAGTGTTGTGCAGAGCATAGCATTTAACAGAACTTTGTGCAACAAAATCAAAGCTTATACAAAACTTAAAGGTGGGATACCTCAAAGCTTTAAATGGTAGACATGTTTATTCTGAAATAGTTTGTGCTGTATCAACATGTGGCCATTTCAGTGGGTGTGAATGAAGAAACATGTTAGATAATTTTTCCTTATTAAGTTTACAATAAATTTGTTTTGAATCTATGGCTCTGCCTAACACCTGCACAATATAGTTTAACACAACAAAGCTGTGTGAAAGCTGTGAGAAAGCCCTCTGCAGAGTTTTGAAGGCTACATGCTCATCTCTGTGCATCAGTTTTAAATTGGCATGAAATGGACACATTTTGCAACCTATACCCATAAGGGCTGCAAAGTCCCATCATCAGTTGTAGATTCTGTAGTCCACAGAGAAAGACATGTTTCCTGGTAATTTCCAAAGTAGAGGTCCTTGTGGCCTTTAGAATTAGATCATGTTCAATAAAGTGCAGCAGCTTGATGATCAGAGTCCAAGGCCTGGCATTACCTGTAGTGTTAGTTTTAAGAGATTCTAATATGGTGTACTTGCATTAATTAAAATTTTCTCCCCAGCAAAAGCAAAAAAAAAGTAAGCTGGCATCGATGTTCAGCTGGAATGGTGTTTGCTTTACTCCGGAGGCCCACAAATTGAATGAGTATGTCATAAGTCCTACAACAATCATAATGGCTAGCAAATCTTTGAGGTGCCCCTAGTTTCTAAGATCATTCAGACTGTGCATTAGGAGAGCTTCTTCTGTCAATGTAATATATAATGTACAACAGAGATTGAATAAAATATATAAAAAAAATTGTGACAGTTTTTAGTAAGCACAGGAATGAGTCAGTGTTCAAGCTGCTGTCTTCTCCATGGTGTTTTGTTTGTTTTTTGTTTGTATATTTATTATGTTTAAACAATTCCTTGAAATTGATATTACAGTATGTTGTATGTCTGTGTAAGTGAGACAGAACAGACCAGTTAAAAAAGTATGATATTTTAACTTTATCACAAAGATGTCCAAGATCATAGTCACACAGCAAGCCAAATAGGTGAAGTAGGTAGTGAGCACCCATTATCTAATCAGATGCCTGATTGTTTTGAGATTTGAGGAAGTTGGCCAAGCCAGCACTTTAACTTCATGTTCCTCTGACGATTCCTGAACAATTTTTGCAGTCTGGCAGGGCACGTTATCCTGCTGAAACAGGCTACTGCCTTATGGGAATACTGTTTCCTTGAAGGGGTTTATTTGGCCTTTCGTTTCAGATGATACTTCTTAAAGTAACATCCCAGCAATACATTGCCCGGAGTCAAACTCCCATTCATCCTGTTGCAATGTTTTTCCTTGGTAAGTGATACCGGTGTACCTAGCGGTTCACATGATGAAACCCAAAACATGATTTGTTAGACCTGCTTCTGTTGCTGCATAGTCCAGTTCTGATGCTTATATGCCCATTGTACGCGTGTTTGGTGATAGACGGGTATCAATTTTTGCTATGGTAATTCTTCTGTGCACTCAACCAGTTGGTCAAACCTTAGTTCTACATCTGCAACAAGGAGCCTTGGGCACTCATGAGCCAAATACTAGTCCAACGACAGTATTTGGACCACATTTTTAGGTAATAACCACTGCATACACACAGGAACACCCCACAACACTTGCAATTTTGGAGATCTAGCTATTTCAATTTGGCCCTTGTCAAAGTTGTTCAGATCATTAGCCTAACCGTTCAATTGCTGCCTAATATGTCCAGACTATTGACAGGTATCATTGTAACAAAAATCTTATTTAAGTCAATGGTTTTAATTTTATAGTTGCTCAATGGATGTGGCGGTTATTACAAACATGCCAATGGCAATGGTTTGTTCAAAAACTGTTCTCCAGATACTTGAATTTATGACTGAATACAAATTACTTATTTTTTAAATGCCTACCAATATACAGCTCTGGAAAAAAATAAGAGACCACTGCAAAATAATCAGTTTCTTATGTTTTCTTACAGGTGTATATATTGGTGAGATGAACAGTTTTAATTTTTTGTGAACTGCTGACAATATTTCTCCTAAATTCAAAATATAGCTATTGTTATTTAGAGTGTATATTTAAAGGAAATTATAACGCATCAAAATAACCCAAGATCATGCAGTATTTGCAGAGTTTTAATAACTCAAATAAAACAAAATGCAAATAATTTATAAACAAATTATATTAATGCTTTGGCTAAATAACATTTAAGAAATCAGTATTTGGTGGAATAACACCAATTTGCATGCGTTTTGGCATGCTCTCCACCAGTTTTTCCACATTGTTGTTACTTTACTTTATACCACTCTTTTTGCAAAAAAGCAAACAGCTCAGCTTTGCTTGATGTTTTGTGACCATCCATCATCCTCTTGATGACATTCCAGAGGTTTTCAATAGGGTTCAAATCTGGAGATTGGGCAGTGGTCTCTTAATTTTTTTTCCAGAGCTGTATAATTGAGTCAGTTATGGCTAGTTCAACCATTTAAAATGCTTGTCATCTGTGGTATTGGTTGTATCTTATACCTTGACTCAGCTGATACCAGCTGTTCTACATTAGAGTTGTACTGTTAAACCCTTACAGAGGTTTTAGTCCATTGCAATAGCTTAGTTTCATTTACTTTTAGCTGTGTGTGTGTGTGTTTTTGTTAACCCCCCCACCTCCCAAACACAAACGCACGCACAAATCCATCTTTCATCCCATTTGCATATGCTCCCAGAGGAATTCCAACCAAACCCATGATTGTTTTTTTTTTTTGTTGGGTCTGGTGAGCAGTCCCAGTGCATACTTTGAGCATAACGTGGTATCACCTACTACACAGGTAGATTGTTTAAGCAGTTTTTACATGTGAATGTTCTCTAAATGCCTTCATAATCCCCAGGTTTTCTCAGACTCTTGAACGGGTGTGTGTAGACACTGTGGAGAATGGAGTCATGACCAAGGATCTGGCTGGCTGCATTCATGGGCTCTCAAAGTAATCAATCTGTTTCCATATATAGTCCATAAATAATTCGCAATAAGTCTTAAGGCATTTTAAAATACATGCTTATGAGAGTTCAGATGGTACTCATACACTGGCAAGAAAAGGTTTGGAAACACCAAGTCATTTTATTATATGTTTATACTGAAATTTAAAAAAAAAATTATAATAATAGCAAAACACAGAAAACATTTTCATCATTCATGGTCGGTCAAGATGCACAATCAGTGGACTTTAAATGACTGAAATCACGTCTTGTTGAATGAAGTCCATCTTGCTGCTACACAGCCAGCACAGTAGACCTATGGGTAGTGCTGCAGATGGCCTCGTAGGAAATCACAACTGAATATCTGCAAAAACATGAGTAGAATGGCACAGATTTTTCAGGTAGTTAATGCTGCAAAGGGCTGTTTTTTAATGAAAATAAAGTTCAACATGCAAATATGAATTAATCATTATTCTGTGCTCAAATCTAAAAATTAATTTTGTTCACTTTTGTGTTTTTCAAGCCATTTACAACCATTTGATTGATTTAAAACAAAAGAAAAGATGTGTAGGTGTTTCCAAACTCTTTTCTTGCCAGTGTATAATGCAATTTGCAAACTAGTTTACAAAGATTTACTATGTTTAAAATACAGGCCAGTATTTTTCAACTTTATTTAAAATTTAATTTTTTTTGTTTAACAAATTAAGCATATTGGCACAAGTGTTTGTCTTAACCTTAATAAATACTGCAGGCTCTCTCAATAGTTTGAAATCTTAAATTAATTTCTTTGTATTATCTCTCTTTATTTGTAACTTGCCCTACTTTTTTGTTTACAGTGTCAAGCTTAATGAGCACTATGTCAATACCACAGACTTCCTAGATGCAATCAAGACCAACCTGGACAAAGCCCTAGGTAAATGAAGAAGGTGGACACTGAAGCACATCTTTTCCTTTTTGTACCTCATTTAACTTAAACATCATTGTAACTATAATTGTTACTGAAGGGAAAAGTTGAAAAACCTGTTTTTCTGTAGCAGTGCTATTGTCTAGTGTTAGCTAAATTCAATATGTCATCAGTCCACTCCATTTCCAAACTGTTCTAATAACCACAAGGTTTTAGTTTTGTAAAATGAAGTACTGTATGTAATTCTTTATTAATGTCATCTTGGAAACCTACTAATAAATTTGTTTTGTCTTCACATTTTGTTCAATTTATTTATTTAAATTAAATGTCTTTAAGTGTCAGTTTAAAGGTAAATTTATTAATATACAGTGTTGTCCAAAGCACAACATTTAACATAGAACTTTATCAACAGCATATTTACAATCATGTGCAAACAAAATCAAAGCTTATACACAACTTAAACAAGTCTTTCCTTGCTTAGCATGGCAGGAAACCATATGGACAACATTTAAACAGTAGAAATATCCATTCTAATCTAATTTGTGCTGTATTGACATAACATTGTCCAGGTGGCTGTTCAGTGGGTGTGATTGAAAAAAAATTCTTTATGGTTAACAATTGTTCTGTCTTGCATCTATGGTCCTACCACACTACATCACTGAGCAGCAGGTTCATAAAATGGATGGCACACAGTGTTACATAGGGATAGTTAATATAGTTGTAATGAAGTTGTTTGGTGCATGATTTTCACATTCTACGCTAGAGACAAAATGTAGCCTTAGGAATAATGTGAAATTTTTTTGTGGCCATCTTCAGTGTCCCTTGTAAGGTCAGGTGAACAAATGTGGCAAGAACAAAGTAATCTGGCTTTAGCTAGAGATCATGAGGTCCATATTTTCACCCTGTATATTCAGCCTGTAATGCTGCTTTGTCCATTGTTAAAAGCACTATACAAATAAAATGTTACTGAATATAATCCCAGACTAAGAATAGTACAGTGCTTTCCAAATATGGAAAAGTATGATGATAAAGGTAAGATACTAAACTGTGTCTGTAATGAGACCTGAATGGCACATGTGGATTATAGTCACTAGTGTTCCTCATATGTTCAACCAACTTATCAAACGTGTTCTTCATTTAAGACATAATCAAGTTCTGCCATAGTCTGCCAAAGCCAAACAAATCTTTGCACCTTGTCTGTTTGGTAGTAGCTCCTAACATTGCTACTCAATTTTTAAAAAACAACATGCTTGCACTAAATAAGTTACAATGGCAATAAATCCCCTCTGCGAAATATATCCATATTGTGATACATTTATGCCACATGACACCTTTTTGCAATATTGTAATTTTTTATAAATTTTAAAAATATGTATTAAATAAATACAAACTAATGTGTTTAAAATTTTGTACATAATCTTCATGTAAATTTTTGAATGTTATTAAAACTTAAAAAAGCAGAGGCTTTCACTTGCTTCCTCCTAGGCATGTAAAGCCAGCCAACCACATGTTAAAACCTCTTGGATTAACTAATTGGCTAGTGTCACTGTGATTGATGGGGGAGAGAAAGAATGCCACCCCTCTTTTCATGAGCATTCCCAATTTTGCTTTCTTGGTCTCCTGGCTGTGTTGTCATCTGGATTTGAATTCACAACCTGTGGCTGACTCGGCAAATACATCTCTGTTGTACCACTTGGGGGTGCTATAGATATTTTTAAAAATGGTCTCTTTTGCTGTTGAATATTTTTGAATTTAAAAAACATAACTCTTATACTTGTTAATATTAAGCAAATTTGCTATTGGTTATAGCTATTTTTGTAATGCAGGCAGTTTGTAATGCTGGCAGTTTGACTAAACTATATGGTGATGCATATTGTGCATTGTGGAAATGATAATGAATTGATATATTGTTATATTACACACCCCTATCCTGAAAAAGAATTTAATTCCTCTTTCTCTTTATATAAATTGAGAATTCTTTTTTTTAATGAATCAGAAATTCCCTGAAAATCTGATTCAAGGAGCATTTGAGTATGAGCTGTGTGTGCAGCTGTAATTTTGTGTATCAGTTGGCAATGACATTATATATGCTCCATGTCTGTGAAACATCTAAAATGTAGAAATGATGTGGTACCATTACTTTTAGACACATAACCCACATGCTAAAATGGCTAGCTAATTTAGCTAATGCTAATAATGAACAAAATGGTATTAATCGTTATATTAAATTTTGACCGTTTTGGTTATTGGTAAATAATTAGCTGAAAATGACTATGCAAATTAACCCTCCTACTAAAATCCCAATTGGTTTACATATGAGAAATGCAAGATGATTCACTAGAAGTGAACAAGCTAGTTAACTGAATCTTAGCACTTTTGTGATGATGCATCACTTTATTTTATTGTAAATACTATTAAGTACAATTTTTTATTCTACATTATTTTTAATGTTTTTGTATAAGCTTTAATAATTTAAAATTACATGCCAGGGATGTTTCCAAAGTGATAAGGGTTGTGTCCTAAGTGCCTCTGTGTAGATGGCTGCACAACAATTTTGAATTATTCTTAGAAATTTTATTTTTGAAAGCTTTTTCATGTGGGGAATGGCATTAGATCATTGTCTGCAAGGAATGTTCAGTTGACAATGTCTTCAACCTATTACCCACTGTCTAATACCAAAATATAGCATTACACTCATGTTTACATGGAACCTTACAAGCTCTAATGTTCTGGAGGCTTATAAATGATTTCCTCTTACAGAGTTATCAAAATGCCTGTGCTCAACCACCAGGCAGCCATTTCATTATTAGTCCATGTTAAAACCTTGAGGCTTTCAAATACAGATGAGGTCAGTTTGAGTGTCTCACAGTGCATTATGCTGTGGTGTAGTAAGCAGCAGCCTTTGTATAGTTGTAATAGCCCATCTCGGCCAGTTTGGCCATGTCTTGTGTGTTGTTGCTAGCCAGATTTTCTCTTTCACTGTAGTCAAAGCTGTCTTCTTCATAGTCGTCCTGGCCCTCCATATCAGGGTGGCTGTCTGAATATACAAGACAATTACTGATCCCTCAATTCTGTTTACACAAATCATTCAGTTGTGTATGACAATTATTAGATGTTTTGTGGATGAATTTCTGCTAAATTTAAAGGTTAAATTTGAATTGTAAAATGTGTTAGACCTTTTTTAATGAGCATGTTGTTAGAGTAGAATAACATTTTCAAAGGCAGCCTTAAATCACAAGTCAAAGCAATAAATAATCTAGCACATTCTTACCTTGCCCATCTGGCAAGACATCTAGAATACCATGCTTCACCTTCATATGCCTGCTCAGATTACCCTTAAGGTTGAACTTGCTGCTGCAGTAGGGGCACTTGAAGGGCTTGCTACCAGCATGAAGGTGCATATGGCCAAGTAGGTTGTACATTCTATTGAATGACTTCCCACACACCTACAAAGCAAAATTGGTAAACAGCACATTTATGACACTAGTCAAGGACAACCAAACAGCTGTGTGTCAGTGATATATGTGTGTGATATATATGTGTCAGGCTATACTCCAGTTTAGGATGATGAAAGTGATGATAATAATAATAATAATAGATTCAGTAGTAAGTTTTTCCTATCTAACCTTGCATTTGAAGGGCTTGACTGGAAGGTGGACAATCATATGAGTTTTGAGAGTCTGTTTCTGGACGAAGGTCTTAAAGCAGATGTGGCACTGGAAAGGTCGCATACTGGTGTGGATCAGCATGTGGCGCTTCAGATTAGCTGACAGGGTGAACTCACGAGAACAAACGTCACACTTGTACTCTTTCATCCCCTTTAAAAAAGACATAACCAAGTAAGGAAAAACATTTTGGGTTTGTACTATAGAACTTTTGGTGTCCAGGCAATGGAGGCAAAGGTGTGGTTCAAAAATCGCATCTCAATGATACTATAAGAAAATGTTTAGAGGAATTATATCTATGTGCACTCTACTTATTTGAATATCACTGTAAATATTAATAAACTTAGTTCTCAATGCAAATTATTTCTATTTGGGATACTAAGATCTTTGTAAACTATGGAATGGTTTGCTACTTGAATAAAATGTGTGGTGATTAATCTTGCAGGACATTTTACTATGATGTGTGTGTTCATCAAATGTACAACTTTTCTGAATTTTCATAAATGCTTAATGAATGTCCAGGAGCAAGTTGTGAATGATAATCTCTTTACTGTAAATATTATAGGACAGTCACATAATATAATTACATTGTGCTATTACAAATTTAATATAAGTGGATTGACTAGTTAAATATTTACACAATACTAGTGCGTATTTGGTTTGTAATACACAACTCAAGAGAACACACATCGCAGTTTCTTCCTATTTCTTCGCTATTTATTCCCCCTTTAAAAGTGACTTACACTATCAGTGGCCAACACTATCAATCCTCTTTAATGTGTTAAAGGTGGGAAAGGATGGAATAATAGTGGAAATGGATACAGTTTCCATAGATCCAAACTTGTTGTTCCCAGGCAATAGAAGATGTGGTTTAACAATCAATAGTGGACTTAGTGGGCTTAATGTGATAAATGGTATCATACCTTTTCATCAAGCATCACATGTCACTATGCATGTTACATTATATCTATATTTCTAATAAATGAGTGAATAGTATACATCAAATACCCTCCAAACAAGTAAGATTGCAGAAGAATTGCAGGAGGGAATGGAGCTTAAAAGTACCTTGTTTTCGAGGACCTGCTGTGCTAGTACCTTGTGTGTGAGCAGGTGCTGCTTGAGATGGTGAACCTGTGCAAATTCTAAGCCACACTCAGAACAAATGTGGGGCCGCATGTTCTGATGCTTCATTAGGTGGTTCTGCAGCTGGCTCCGGTAGGCAAAGCTCTTGTGGCACTCACTACACTGGAAGGCAGCAGGCCTCTGGTGACTGACCTGGTGTCGCCTGAGGTGGGCATAGGTGGGGAATTCCATGGTGCATTGTGTGCAAATATGACACCGCCCATTCTCGTGCTTGGCCTCGTGTGTACGCAACTCACTGGGGTAGGCAAACCCACGTCCACAGAAACGGCAGCTGTATGGCTTAATGTCACTATGCTGCAGCATATGGCGCTTCAGGTGGCTGGTCTGTGTGAAGGCTTTTTTGCACACGGTACACTTATGTGGCCTTGTGCCTTGATGTGTAAGCAGATGTGTCTGCAGGTGGCTTGGTTGCTTGAAAAGTTTTCCACAGTGAAGGCATTCGTGCGGCTTAATCCCACTGTGACCCAAGATGTGTGTCACCAGATTATACTTTGACGTGTATGACTTCTCACACATTCGACACTTCCAACGCTTCAGGCCTTCACCCACATCCACACAATATGACTCATCAATCTGCACATTGACATCCAGGCGGTCAATCTGCACACGGCGGGACGCAGGATTCTCACCATCTGCCCATGTTGCCACCTGCACACCATCATCATAGTCTGCTGGTGTCAGGTCTGGCTCAGCAGCTTCGTAAGTTAAAACACTAGATTCATAGTAGCGTCTCATCACAGGGCTCACTTCCTCCTCAGGAGTTTTAAGATTCAGTGCTCTTTGTTCATCATGCCTCTCCTCTTTAGAGCCTTCTCCCTCAGGCTGGCTGCCTGATTCCAACTCCTGTGTGCAATCAACCTGTGAAGTTGTGTCTGAATCTGGATCACTCTGCAAGTTGTTTGCCTCCTTTGCATATGCAGGGCTGCTTTTATTTTGCTCCTCCTTTAACATCAGTCTGTCAGGAGCAAGATCCAACACTTCAGACTCACTGTCATTACAATGAACCTTTGAGTAGTAACAGGGGCTTGAATACTCAGGTCGCTCTCCTTTCACCCATGTCTGTACATCTATGGATTTCTTAGCCAGTTCTGCTGCCTCACTATTTTCACTTTGTTGCCTCTTGGTCTTTCCCCGAGGTCCAGAACGCCTTTTCCCCACCCCCAAAAGTCCATGTGGTCTCCTATTTTCTCCATTGGGCTCAGGTAGATAGTCTCCATTTGCACCAATCAACTGGTCTGAATGCTCGTACTCCATTGCCTCTGGAGGTGGAGGGGCGCACTCACGTACCTCCCCAGTGTAAAAGCCATTAGGTGCGATGGTGGTGCCAAAGATTTCATTCTGAGATATGAGGCCGAGCACAGCGGCTTGAGCTAGGGATAGGACCACCACAGGATCAGTCTGTGTGCCAGTGTCCACCACATTCCCCATCACTTCACTGTAGCAGTGCACCAGAGGAACTGCCTGCTCCTCCTTCAAGATAGCACAAGACAAAATCAGAAACTATATAACAGTAAATCCCATGGCTATAAACTGTAGTCATAGCAACAGCCAATACAATAGAATCCTAGCATTTAATTTATAAGCATAAATGTGAAATAAAGGGAAATCAGAGCCAAGGTGACATATTTTATTTTGACCAGGAAACAGCCTTCCCTGTATACCTCCAAAATTTCCTTGTGTGTTATTTACCATGGATAAACAGGCAAAAAATCCTAACTCTGCTTTATAAGGACTGAGAATGGAGAATGTGTTACATGGTCCATGAGGCCAACATCCTTAGATTCTGTAGACGCAGCATTTCCTATAAACCAGCAATGATGATGTTGAGCTGGAGGACATGCAAGCACTACAGCTAGTGCATCTCTAGTTACAAAGAAACTTCCATATAATGTTCAACTTCAATAAACCTCAGAAATCACAATACATCCAGATTTAGGTCTAAGGATCAAGTAAATCCTGTGACTAGAATATAGTAGTTCTGAGATTATTAACATATAGAACTACAACAAAAAACACCTGTAATGAAGGCACATTGAACTAACAGAATAGTCAGATTCTGTGGGTAGAGTAAAACACCTGGTGCTGATTATAATTTTTTAACAATGTGTTACCTTTATTGCTATAAATATGACCTGAGGTACAAAAAGAAGTATTCAAATCCAAATAATTTGTCTGCATAAGAGCACAAGTGAAAGATAAGTAATGACTGATGAAGGGAAAATGGTAACAGACAGAAGTGAGAGAGACAGCAAAAGGAAAACTGAACGGGCTGATAACCACATCATTCATAATTATTAATGTTAAAGCATAAGGTGGGGGGGGGGGTGATTGCAGTTGAGAGAATGAAATTGAAACAGAAGTAGAATGAGGGTTGATGAAGGAAATGAGGAAAATGAAGGGGTGGTGAGACTGAGGGAGAGAGGAGGAAGGGGGAAAAGATAAAGAGATGTAAATAGAGAAAGACAGAGGAAAAAGCAAGGGAATGGCGGGGGAAGAGCGAGAAACAGAGAATACAAGGGAAAGATAAAGAGAGAGACAGAGTGGGAGGGGTTGTGGGGAGTGAGAGACTGAAACAGAAAGAAAGAGAGATAGAGAGTGAGAAAAAAGCAAGAACAGGAAGGGAGGGAGTAGGAAAGAGAAGGAGCAGAGAAAATAACTGGCAAAATGAAAGGCAGAGAAAATGAAAGACAAATGAAAGAGAGCCAGTCAGGCAGGATAAGAGCACTGTCACTAAGAGCAGAGTTGAACTGAATGTTAATATAAAAAAAAAACATGAAGTTAACACATGATATGCATGATATGTGTACATAACTTGCTTGGGAGATTAAAGAGACTATAGTTAAAACTGACAAGAGTATGCTGGAGAGATGGAGTACATCCTTTATCAGGAAAGGATATACTCTTGTCACTGACGTGTCCCATTTTTGAAAAAAAAAGTGAAACTTTTGGACAGCATTCAATTAATTTAAAGTTAATTCATTAACTGTGAAGTTCAGTGCAGTTACCTATAGTGTTAAAGCTTGTGTGTTAAAACTGTACTTACCACATTGCCCCTCGAATGGTGTTTAAGGTGTTTCAAAGCTCTCATCCTTCAAGTGAAGTGTGGAGCAAAAAAAATCCACCTCGTATTTATAGCAAAGGGAGAGAAAGGGGTGGTGCCTCTGCTCATCCTCCTCCTCCCACTGTTGCTGTTATCAGAACTGACTGTGCCGGCCTCTCTTTCTTTCTCTCTCACACACACGCACACACATACACGCACATTCTTTTTTTTTTCTTCCTTTCTCTTTCCGTCTGTGCTCTTCTTTCTTTTTTTTCTCTCATTCACACATGGCAGTGTGTACACAAATACATACACACTTTTGTATTACTTCTCTTTCTCCCTTAAAGAGACCGACAGATACACACACACACACACAAAGTACATGGCCCTTCAACAAACATACCTCTAAATAGCCTACACAAATAAAAGCTTTTTCTTTTATTCTTTAGACACACACACATGCACACAGACATTTTCCCCTTCGTTCACATATTGTTCAGAACATGTTTCAAGTCACATATACATACATTTGTAGTATATTAAAGTAGTGTGTAATGTACTTCTTAGCTGTGGGAAGTTACACTTGTCTATTTATTTCCAAATTTCAAATAATTAAGAGGACCTTATACAATGTCTGAAAGCTAGTGTGAAAAAAGTGCCTAAAGAAAAGGAGACAGAGAAAAGCATTTTGGAAAAAGAGCTAGGGAGGGAGACAGACAGGGGAGAGAGAATGAGAGGAAGAGGGAGGGGGGTGAGAGAGGTATGGGGGATGACAGAGAAATAGAAAGAGAGAGGTGTGGGGGAGGGTGAGAGAAAGAGAATGCAGCAAAAAAGGAGGAAAAGAAACTGGGGGAGGGATAGCGAGAACATAAGAAAAGATGAGGTCAAAGAAATAAGACAGAAAGAAAGAGAGTAGGGAGGGGTGCACTAAGGGAGGGAGAGGATTGCAGGAAAGAGGGAATGGAAGGGTAAAAGAATATGTAGCGAAGGTATGAGAAATAGTAGAAAAGGGGAATGTTAGAATTAAAATAAAGAATTATTATGAAAAAGACTGGAAATGCAGAGTAGAGTGGGAGATGGGGGAGCAGGATAAAAGAGAAACAAATGGGAAAGATAAAAACAGCAAAAAAAAGAATTTTTAACTGTTGTAGTTGTAGTTTTGGTGAGTGTTTGAATGCACCTGGTGGCTGTTTGCTGTGTATACACTAAATGTGAATTGAACCTCAGCTGTTTCCCGCTTATACAAAAAGTAGTATATTAGAATAAGACTTCTTATACGTTTGTTTACAGAGCGGCCTGACCCTGTCATTTCACAAAAGAGCTTACATCTAAGCTGTCCATTCTAAAATGGAGCACACCTGAGTAAATTCAACAGTGAGTACTGTGTAAGGAGAGGGGGAGAATTTTTATACTGCTGAACAGTAAATGGCATTTCATTAAATAAACAAAAATTTTAAAAGAAACAAAGACAAAATATGACACTGAAGGAAACTATGAGAGAATCTGTGAGAGGGAACAAGGAAGATAAAAGGTGTGTGTGTGGGGGGGTGCGCATGTGTGCGTGCGCATGTGTGTTTGTCTGTGAAAGAGATGAGATGAATGTGTGTGAGAGAGGGAAATGAAGAGAGAGCAGGAGGATAGAGGGAAAGATATAGGGAAAGGGAGGGGAGAGAGACAGAGATAAAGAAAGATTGAGAGAGGCTGGGAGGAGGGTGGGCACAACCAGAAGTTGAGAGACAGAATGAGAAAATAGAAAGAGTGCAAGGGGAAGAGATAAGTGACAGAAAGCAAAGAAACCTCATGAAAGAAGAAAGGGCTGGGGACATGTACATAAAACAATACATGGCCATGCTTAAGAGGGAAAGGGAGAATTGAATCAATAGTAAAAATTGATGAACAGAAGAAATATGCTGGCTCCAATCCAATTCTATATCTCTGAGAAATATAAGAAACAAAAACTTATACAGAATTTAAAAAAAAACTTGACCACTGAATAATGCACAAAACAGTGCACATTACGTAGATTTTTTTGTGTCATGTATGTGTGTTTCTACTGGTTATTGCAGAGAATATTTTTCTAGGCAAAACCTTTCTCTATACTGTGTGTATTCAGTTTCTCTTCAAGTCTCTACAGAGAGATTGAGTCAGAACTGCAAGTTCTCTATAGGCTGCATAATTCTGCACCAAAGTGTGTGGCTTGCTATGGCTTGACAACAAATGGAAACCCAGGACTATCCTTGCAAAGTGTGTGTGTGTGTTTGTTTTCCATTGCATACCTCTACCAATTAGGTTATTGGGTCAATAGTTGCTAGACACCAGCAGTTAAATACTACTCAAAATTTGCCAACTGTTATGAAATGAAACCTGGCATGTGTCATTGTTAAAATGTGTGTGATGATGCTGTGAAAAAAGCACAACACACAGCAAGTTGTTTTAATTACAATTCTTTATATTTAGTGAAAACCTTTTAATTAATAGCTGCCAATACACAAAAACCAATACACAGATCAACTTGCACTACTATGGTGAATAAATTATTCTGAAACTGTGGCAAAAGAGACTTTTGAAAAGTGTGAGAAACTTGACACTACACTAGCCTACTCCTGAGTATTTTTGTACTGGTAAAGAAGCAACTTTAATTAGAGACGCTGATTAGAATGCTGATCATTTGTGCAACTGTGTTTGATCAATCTTCTGCACTATGTTTAGCTCCACAATATTGGTACCTGGCCAAAAAGGGCGAACAAATTCAGCACAGGTACTTAAGAATGGCTTGGCCCACTTACTGGTGGAAATTGTTAAGGATTTGCCAAGCTGAAATATGTTGCATTATTCCGTAGATGTGTACCTGGGAAAGACTTCCTTACTCTGCAATCTGTAGCCCCACACTTCTCTCCCTTATTATCTATGATAAACAAGAAGCAGGGAGACAGTGGAGTGTAAGTTGGAAGAAAAGGAGATGGAATGCCAGCAGGAGGGATAGATATAGAAAAAAGGGCAGTTTGGTTTTAACTGAATGAGTTAATATTAAGCTACTAAGCTGCACACGCACAGGTATTAAGGTATTAACCACTTGCATTACAAGTGACGTAGGGAGACGTAAAGGTTCCTGACTTTTGATGTTGAGACAGTAGGTTAGAACTTTCAGATGTATACATCTAGGTGGAACCTATCATGGCAGCTCACCAATATTTTGGCCAAAAATATTGAACAAAGAGTCTAAATTAAATAAAACTTAATATTTGGTTTCATATCCCTTGTTAGCAGTATTGGCATCAAACAGACATCACCAGTCTGTTGCATTCCTTGTTTCCAGGCTTGTACCAAAGTTTCTTTCAAGTGTTTGTTTTGGGAGTTTTTTTCTCCATTCCCCTCTTCAGCAGGTGAAATTCATATTCAATTGGATTAAGGACTGGTGATTGACTTGGTTAGTTTAAAACCTTACAGCTTTCCCCCTTATAATGTATTTGGTTCTGTTGGCAGCATGTTTTGAGTAATTGTCTTGTTACATAATGACGGTCCTCCCAATTTGAATGGATACATTTCTCTATAAATTGGCAGGCAGAATGTTTCTGTGTCTTCTGAATTCACTTCACTTATACCATCATGAATTACATCATCAGTAAAGATTATTTAGCCTGTTCCAGAAGCAGCCATGCAAGCCCAAGCCACAACACTACTACCTCCACCATCCTTGTATGTTTTGAGCTTGTATGTTTTGGATATATGTTTGGGCTTTCCATCATTTTGATAAAGGTTAATCTTGGCTGCAAACCATGATTCAGTTTGAGACTTTCTAACATTCATGATAGCTACATATCTCTATGTTTATATCAATTTCACAAGATAACAAGAGACAATCTAGCAACTCTCAATATTGTTAGACATGGAACTGCAGACATTGTCTATTGTTTTATTCTGACAGACTGCATCTAATAATTTATTGTGAAGTATGGTTATAGATTTATTTTTATGTACATTTTTGGTGAAAGAAAATAGTGCTCTTGTCAGATAATGTTGTTTGCTATTTCATGTTCACAATAATAAATCCTGTAAGGTAATATAACTGTTGTACTCATTTGAGAAACAATAAAATCAGATTGCATATGCGAAACTTGTTTGTCACTGTGTGCAATGCTATACACTGATCAGCTATAACATTATGGCCACTGACAGGTGAAGTGAATAATATTGATTATCCCCTCATCATGGCACCCGTTAGTGTGTGGGTTATATTAGGTAGCAAGTAAAGCAAGAAAGGTGTCAAAATACACAGTGCATCGCAGTTTGCTGCTTATGGGGCAGCATAGCCTCAGACCAGTCAGGGTGCCCATGCTGACCCCTGTGCACCACCAAAAGCACCAATAACGGGCATGTGTGCCTCAGAACAGGGCAATGGAAGAAGGTGGCCTGGTCTGATGAATCACATTTTCTTTTACATCACGTGAATGTCTGGGTGTGTGTGCATTGCATACCTGGGGAACACACAACCTACCTAAGCATTGTTGCAGACCATGTACCCTTTCATGGAAACAGTATTCCCTGATGGCTGTGGCCTCTTTCAGCAGGATAATGTGCCATGCCACAAAGCAAAAATGGTTCAGGAATGAATAAGTTCGATCCATGGAAGCCCCATCTCGCAACTTACAGGACTTAAAGGATCTGTTGCTAACATTTTGCTGCCAGATATCACAGCACACCTTCAGGAATCTAGTGGAGTCCATGCCTCAAAGGGTGAGGGCTGTTTTGGCAGCAAAAGGGGGACCAACACAATATTAGGCAGGTGGTCATAATGTTATGTCTGGTCAGTATCAGTATCTTAATGACCTTAACTGTGGCATGGTTAATGGTATTAATGGTTTAGAAATTGTTAATCCCCCTAGTAATTTTAACACACAACAGTCTCTGTTGCACAGGATGGTGTGAAAAACAAGATTATTGATGAAAAATGTCTGAGAAGAAATGCCAGACTGATTCAAGCTGAGAGGAAGACTACAGTAACTTAAATAACTACTATTTACAATTATGTATCAAATGTCGCATAATCTGATGAATCTATAACAGCATGAGTCCATGTTCTAAAACTTCTTGTGTCAACAGTTGTAATCAGTTGTAATCAAGCATTGACCAGAATCTGAAAGAAATGTGTCAGACACCTTTTGGAATCCATTGCACAAAGAAATAAGGATTTTCTAAGAGTAAAATGTGAAGGGGTATTGTGATCATATTGTTATGGTGTTTCTAAAAAAAAGTGGCCAGTGAGTACAACTGAATGGCACTTCTACAGGGTATGCTGGGATTCTGGTCCTGAAAGGAGGTGATAATCTCTTCATTAAGATAAACTGGAGTGGAGATCATCTGACAGTCTAGATATCGCTGAAGACAGTAAAAAAATATAGCACAAAGGAAGAAATGCAAGCTCAGACTGCACAACTTAAACACGTCAGATTAAGAGTACATTTGAGCTAAGCTTACCTCTAATTTACTTGAGCTACCCAGCTATGAAAGATATGTGCTGACTTACCCATCTTCACTGGTGAGGAAGAACTCTTCCTCTCTTGAAACACCTTCATGCTTGTTATTTGAACTGCCTTTTTGGGTGCCTTAATTATGTTAACACAAGAGTTGCAGATGCAGTTTGTCACATGTTCAGGAAAATGGACAAGGTTTACGAATATAGAGTGCAGGAATGTGATCATTTCAATACTTAGGGAGAACCCCTCAGAAATCCGCAACTGCATTGCAAAATATGCTAATTTTTACACATACACAAATACATGCAATTAGATGAGATTTGGCATTAGGGAACAAAATACAGACAAAATGTTGAAAAGGTATGACTGTGTTGAAAAGAGGCAGGGTAGCAAAAGAGAGAGCTAAAAAATAAAAGAGAAAGGGAAAAGGAAGAGAAGAAAAATTAAGAGGGAGTAAGGGTGAGGAGAGAAATCAAGAAGTAGGGTGAGTGAGAACATAAAGCAAATGGAAAGAAAGAGCAAGAATAAAACAGAGGGGGAGGGAGAGAGGAGGAAGAGATAAAGAAAAGAGCCTTAAGAGAGTCAAAACCATAGTGTAGGAACCTGCTACCTGCCTCCTATACTGTATTGATTGGCAAACATGAAGGCAAATTTTAGCCACACACACAACCATAATTCCATGTTCACTGAATTAGATTCACCCACTTTTTTTTGCTTTACAAAGGTCATGGGGTATCACCCCTAACTGTGACAAGAAAAAGCAATGCACACTGTTAATGCTTCATAATTTGTAATAATGTTTGATAAATTGTAATGTTTTGTGCACTGTCCTGTATTAGAGAGATGGCTGGCTTTTATCAGGACCACATAAGTTATTAGAGGCATAACACTGGTTCACATAACATGTAAGATTGTCAGTGCAAGGCTATAAGTTTCAAGGCCTTTTAACACTAGGTGTCTCTATAGTGCCTGACTGATCTAATCCTACTATGCAGGTCTCCATATAGGCTACAAGGAGCCACTATACCCATCCATGTGACTTTCCTGTTCTTTATATTTATCTCTCACTTTAACAAATTTCCAGAATTACTTTTTCGTCTTTTTTTCTGAGTCTCATTCTTTTAAATCAAACATCAAACCTCTCTCTCTCTCTCTCTCTCTCTCTCTCTCTCTCTTCTTTTGTACCTTCTTGTTTCCATGGTTACCCCTTTTGCTGCACCGTACACTATCTCTCCGTCCGTTTCCCTTTTCGTCTCCCTCACTCTGTTCTTATCTTTTCTCATTTTGCTTTCATCTCTGCCTCCCTTCCTCCTGCTTTATCCTACACCCTCCTCACTCTGGCTTTTATCTCTTTTCACTTTCATCTGTCTTTCACCTTTCTCTCCCCTTCAAGCCTGCCATTCCATCATGCTGGGCTTTTTCTGTTTCTCTCTCTCTCCTCCATAAGTGTGAGAGAGAAATAGAGGGAAAGTTTCATCTGTTGCTTTATCAATTCTGCATTTTTAATAATTTTCACTACTTTTATTGCCGCTCATTATATGTATAATATAAGAGTGGCCTTGCACATTGATTTTATGGCTTTTGGTTCTCAAGCGTCCATGCTAACTTAGTGCTTTTGAATAAGTGTATAGTTTAGAGTCTCCAAAACAATACCCAGACTTATTGTGATGAGCATGTGAGCATTTATGGAAAACCTTACTTTTGATCTTTAGGGGTTCTTCAGTTATTCCATTGGACCTTAAACATCTTTTTTCCCAGTATATACACAAACTCATTTAGACATTCCTTATGATCATACATTCTAAATGGTATAACAAATGCTTTGGTAATACACCATTTTGTAGTGAAACACATTTCTGTCACAATCAGTGTCAAACAATTTAGGCAATTTAGTGTAATAATTTAGGCAGTTCAACACAAGCAGTAGTGGTGCCAATATCCATAGCCTCTTTCCAAAGTGTTCTTAGAGTGACTAAAATCTGTCATTTGTTGATGTAGGTAAGCTTGTTCAGAGTGGAAAAAGTCTGTGTAGCAGAGACTAGTTGCAAGTAGGAGGAAGTTTTGTACTCTGACTGAAACCAACCTCTCTTTCTCTCCCCTTCTCCTTCCCCTTTCCATTTAAGTACTTCAACTATTGAGAAAAGAGAATAAAGAAAACTGAATAGAGGAAGAGAAAAAACTGAGGTCCCAGTGAGAAGAGGGGTGGGTGAAAAAAAAACAATGAAAATAGGAATAAAAAGCAGCAGGAAAGAGACAAAGTAAGAAAATGGGAAAAAAGCCAGCAAAAGGGAGATGCAGAAAAAAGAGCCAAGCAAAGTAAAAAAAAAAAAAAGTAAGTGAAAGAGAGAACTAAAAAGGGGGGGAGAAGAGAATGGAGGATAAATTTTGGGGATGTGGTTATCCATTAAAAAAGACATTTTTATGTGCAGACAGTGATGCCAGTGTATCATTTTAAGTGCAATTTTGTGAGCTCCCCTTTCTCAGTAGACAAATTAGGTTTAGGGGCTAATTAAACAAATTTTAAATGATTACAAAACATTATTTTTTATTGAATTTTGCATTGAATGTACCAGTATTAGGGTGTACTATGATAAGAAAATCTATTAATGCAGATATACTCCTTTTAAGAAACAATTATATCAGTTTCCATGTTTCACATGATTTGCTACATGCCTGTGTCTATCATTTGTCCTTTAATATTATACTCTTTGGCAAATTTGTAGGCAGATAATGTGAGTCTAAATATAATGTTATTAGACTTTATGGTCAAAAGTATCTAGACAAATGATCATCACATCCATATGTCAGCCATCCCCAAACTTTTACAACAAAGTTTGAAGCACACAGTTGTCTAAAATGTCTTGCTGTCTTGCTGATGTGGTAATATTGAGAATTCCCCTTTTCTGACACTAAGGGGCCTAATCCAAACTTGTTCCAGCATGACAGTGCCTTTGTGCACAAAGGCCCATAAAGACAAAGTTTGCTAGGGTTGGTGTGTAAACTTAAATTGCCTATACAGAGCCTTGACCACCACCACATTTGAGATGATTCTGAACATCGCCTGCATGCCAGGCCTTCTTGTCTGACAACAGAGCCTGAGCTTACTAATGCTTTTCTGGCCGAAATGGGAGAATTTCCTACAGCCACATTCTAATATCTAGTGAAAAGCCTTCCAAAAGAGTAGAGATGATTATAACAGTAAAGGAGACTAAATCAATAAAGGCAAATGCAAGCTGTTGGTCAAAATGTATTATAACCTTTAATAATAATTAGTTTACAGTAACCACATACAGTATAATAGTGGTGGTCAAACCTACTGGTGTTTCTTCAAATTCTTTAGCCATGCAGGCAGAAGTGGCTCATGTCCATAGATTTTGGTTGAGAGGTTATCACACTTTTTTACTATCAAGTGAAGTTTTGCCATAACTCCAGAATAGACAGTTAAGAATCAACAACATACAGTCAACTAGTTCCCAGTCTAGCAGCTCATTTTTTAACTTTATCTTTGTTTAACTGGTTCAGAATAGAAGGTCTGCTTGTCATATGCAAGATGACAAGAAAAACACAGTAGAGCTAATACTATAAACCAAGGCTATGATCTTTCAGTTTCCAGCCCACTACATCTTAAAAAACACACAAAAGACTTAAAACTACCCATACAAATCTGGCTACTGTAAAAATGAGACTTTTTATCTCAGCATTTGCATTGAAAAGTTCATGCCATAATACCCTCTTCTCTCTTATAATCTTTACAATATATCTCACAACAAAAATCTGTTTGCATGTAATTTTTTATCTGGTAACCCCATTAACAGTTTCCTGTGGGGTTCCTTTGGGTTATTGTTTTATTCTGAAGTATTGTTTTATTTTGAAATTATTTTGCATCTAATGGTCTGTCTATGAACATAGTCTAAAAACATTTGTTGTGGATGTATTTTATTGAATTTCCCAGTATGAAAATGTCCACCTGCATTGCTTTCATCTTACTGGATTTTGTCTTCTGAAATCTTTGAATTTGGGCACAGACGTTTAGGGCTTTTTTCCTCTAGAAGGTTGTAAGTTCATTACAGCCAGTTGTGCAGTTTTGAAGTTTCTGAAGTATTTCAGTGTTGAATAAAATTCCAATTAGGACATTGCTGCAACGGACCAAATTTCAGCCCATTTGGAATTTTGGTTCCTGAGAAATTGTTCGGCAATGGTTCCTGAGAATTTTTCAGAGTATGCAGGTTTTGGTAAGCTATATTATAGCTCTAAATATATGAAGTAGAAAAATTGCTGACAAAATTTTTCAATTTTGATCAAGGAAAAACAAAACAATTTCAGCTTCCTATATCAAACAGTTCAGGCAAAGTCAAATCAAATCAACATTGTTCTTGTATGGTTTTGTCAGGAAAATCACCATTTTCTAGATTTTATATTTCATGCTGATCAGATTAAAAGGCCTAGGACTATTTTAAAAAGTTATAATATTTATTATATTATAATATTATATATATATATATATATATATATATATATATATATATATATATATATATATATATATATATATAAATATTATAAGTTATATTTTTTATAATAATAAAAAATAATATTTTCTGAAAACTCAAGGTAGCAAAAAGTATATCAGCCAATCTAACTAAAACATGGCAAACAGACAAGAGGACTAAGGAATTCTGTTGACATGAAGTTTTACACTGTTCTCTACAGTTGTTAATACAGCACCCCCTTCAGGTATATACATGTCATTTCAGCTGGTTGAGTAGGTGGTGCAGGACACACAATTTTAGTGACATGTTCATTAGTTAGTTCTCACCAAGTTGGCTAGAACACTAAATCAAGATATTATAAAATAAAATTGTGACTGTAGTTTAATGCTTAACCTGTGAAGTGAATGATTCCACAGCCTATTTCAGTATGGTGCAATTTATCCATCTACTACTTCCAAAATGATAATACACAATTATCATGTTTACACTAAGCAAAAGCTGTCTTAAAATGATTTCACGAACATGAAATTGAATTCAGTGTACTGCAGTGGCCTTTCCAGTCACTGGATCTAAATGTAATAGCACACTTTTAGGAGGTTGTAGAAAGGGATATTCAAAGCAATTCTTTCAAATGTTGTACTGTGACAGGTCAGTGCTGGAATCAACAAGTAACTTACAAATATGGCCACCATGGACTACACTTCCCAATACCCACCTTTGTCATTCACATTCATCTGATTTCTAATCACAAACACACCTTATTTCTAATGACACACAGTCAACTCCACACAGTATATAAGGACTCCAGTTCCACACTCACACTACCAAGTAATGTTCAGTGCACATCTACCTGAATTTACCAACCCTCTTTATGTATTATTATTCCGGTTTTACATTGTTCTGCATTACGTTTATAATTCTGGATTTTGCCCTGGTCTCTGCTGAATACCTGATTTATTGACTGCTGTCTGGTTTTGGATACTGTTATTTAAGATTTGACACTATTTAAGATTTTTTTCCCAAGCCCCTGTAATAAAACCTCACAATGCATTTACATTGACCTTTGCCAAAATCTCATGATCGATAATCTTGCCATCATCATGGATGCAGCAGGAGAACATGACTGGAAATACACTGTGGCTGCACAAGGATGTCTGGTAGGAGAGCACCAACAGCACTTGTCTGAATTAGATGCAATGCATTCTTCACTAGCCTGTATATGCTATGCACCCCAACAACGCTAGTAAGTCCAGTTTTTATTTCCAGTTTTTATTGCAATGCTAATTTTATTTCTCCAGGGGCTATAAGAACAGTAACAACAAAAATATGGAAATTAGCCTGCTCAAAGGGCAAAACATTAAACTGGGTCACAGCAGTATGGTTTCAAGGAGGGGAACAGCTGGCCTCCTAAAACCGTTTCCTTGAATTGAGTTAATTATTCACATGAGGAAAGGAAGTTGAAGAAGACTAGTCACCATACTTTCTTATTGCAATACATCTGGACTATCTGCTTTATAACCAGCAAACACACAAAGGAAACTGGACCTCCTCCATTCTAAACACATGCATCTGGGTCATGCTAATTTGAATAATGGCGAATGGGGGAGAAATCATGGAGAAAGGCTATGTTATTAGTGAGATAAACCTGAAAATTTTGTGGGACTATGCCCTCTTCATGCCAAGGTTTCAGCCAAAGAAAACCCTGAAGAGAGCACCAACACTTTCATGCACTTCTCAATAGTAAGTTCATTTCATTCACTCTCTGTCAATCTGTCCTCACAGCACTGTTTGACTCGGGATCCATCAGCAATTTCATTGACCAAACAACCATAAACTTTCCAACTCAACCTCTCGCATCCATGCTATGGACCCATCGGAGATGCACCAAGCCCATCCTTCAAATCAGTGTTGTAAAAGGAGCACTAATTTAATTTAATTTAATTTAATTTAATTTAATTTAATTTAATTTAATTTAATTTAATTTAATTTAATTTAATTTAATTTAATTTAATTTAATTTATGCTTTTAACAAGGGATATCACAAAGTGCAGAAATATATAAATTCAGGATATAAATTATGCATTTTTAATTTAGCCCTAATGAGCAAGCTAGAAGTGAGGGTTAAGGAAAAACTCCTTCAGCAATTTCATTGACCAAACAACTATAAACTTACCCACTCAACCTCTCGCCTCCATGCTATGGACCCATAGGAGATGCAACGAGCCCATCCTTCAAATCAAAGTGTTGTACCAGGAGCACATTATTTGATAGGTTATTAAAACATGCTAAAATTGCTAGATGGTTGTTCAAATCTTGTTTGTAATAGTCACAGACTGTGTTTTATCTGTTTTAACATCTATCTCACTTTGTATGTACAGGTACATCTAAAAAAAAATTAGAATATCAAGGAAACATATCTCTATCTCCAAATATTTCTAATTTCATTTCATTTCATTTCATTTAGGGTTTTAACAAGGGATACAACAGAAATATATAAATTCAGGATATAAATTATGCATTTTTAATTTAGCCCTAATGAGCAAGCCAGAAGTGAGGGTTAAGGAAAAACTCCCTGAGACAATTTAGTATACTTTATGGTCAAACAGTGCAATTGTATAAATTTTAACATGAAGGCTATCTTGTTGAAGTTATTAATGGGAAAGCCATCTTCATGTATATTCTAGCCGCTGTTACTAAGGAACCTATTACATTACTTTTCTGATCATGACAATTATACAGAGTGTTTACATGAGTTACTGTAACACTATTCAGCTGAAATACAAAATAGCTGAAATAGCCTTTACCAGAAAATGTAACTATGAAAAACCAGGAATGCACATGCATTCAACCTTCTATAACTACATAAATCATTGTGAATATTAAAGTAAACTAATCAACCATAAATAAAATTAACATACTAATTAAATTGTTCCCAAATGTTAAAAGAGTTTCTACTCTTCCCAGAGGTCTGCGCTCATGAATAACACTCTCTGAATGAAAACCATTTCAAGGGATCACAGCCTCTTTAAATCATAATCATACCAGTGCTAAGAGCAAAACATGTTCTTGGACATTTCTGTGTGCTACAGGCTTTTCCAACTGAGCAGGTACATACTGATTTCCTGTAAGTATACAAAGATTTACATATCATATTCTAGTGGAAACAGGCCTTAATCATACTTCAAACAACCAAGGCCTGATTTATGGCAAGGTACTGGATAGCAAATGAACAATAAAGCTGAGGTGTGTGTGTGTAGCAGTATTAATGCAATAGATTTATATTTCAACAAAAATACATTTTTATGCAAATTGCATTATTTTTTATGTACACCTCGTCCTCTATAGCCTGAGGCCGGGCTTCCAGGACCCTGTACAGCCACTGACGGAACACCACTCCAGGAGGGGTTTTTATCTTGTGTTGCACCAACTGCATCAGCCCCGGGGTGGTCAAGAAAATGTCTGCAAACTGGTCAATAAGCTCCGTGAGATCTTGCTGTCAGGCCGGTGAGAGCTCTTCTCCCCTCCTGAGTAGGGTGCACTCTTAGGGGTCTGTGGCTGCAGAAGCAAATGCAGACACAGCCAGCTGGGCCAGCTGTAACCATTTTATAGGATATTGATATGGTATAATTGGGTGTCTGCACACTTACCTGGCTGCTGGAGGTAGTAGTTTACCGGTCCCACCCGTTTGAGGACTGTGTAGGGGCCCTGCCACATGGCTAGGAAATTACAGGCAGTATTGGGGACTAGGAGCATTACTTGGTCCCTGGGGTGAAACTCGGGGCTGGGCTGGCCGGTTGTAGGCCCGCTGCTGGTCTCTTTGGGCCGCCCCCATATGTTCTCGTATGATGGGCCCCACTCGGTCTATTCTTGCCTGCATGTCCTAGACATAGTCAATCACGGAGTGGAACGGTGAGTGTTGTCCTTCCCAGGCTTCACGGGCCACATTCAACAGTCCTCGCAGTCGCCAACCAAACAGGAGCTCGAATGGGGTGGACCCTGTTGAGGCCTGAGGCGTTTCTCAAACGGCGAAGAGGACGTAGGGAAGGAGGAGGTCCCAGTTCCTCCCCTCCTCATCTACCACCCAGTGCAGCATCCTCTTGAGGGTTTGGTTGAATCGCTCTACCAGCCCATCAGTCTGCGGGTGGTTCACGGACGTCCTTAGGTGTTTGACCTGTAAGAGTCGACACAGATCCGCTATTAGTCATGAGGTAAAAGGCATACCTTGATCAGTGAGGATGCCCTTGGGGATTCCCGCACAACTAAAGAGCATGAGGAGCTCTCTGGACTAGAAAGTGGGACCGCCTCGGAGTATCTGGTAGCATAATCCATCATCACGAATATATATTTGTGACCCCCGGCTGACTTTGGCAGTGGCCCGATGAGGTCCATGCCGACACGCTCGAATGATGGGGAGCGGAATAAGTGGGGCCGGTGCTGTCTTTTGGGGGGCCGTCTGTTGGCACCTCGGGCAGGCCCGGCAGAAGGCTTGCACCTCTGCCTGAATTCCAGGCCAGGTGAAACAATCCTTCAGCTTTTCTAAGGTGTTGTGTGGGGCCAGGCAGCCCCCCAGTGGATGCATGTGGGCCAGGTGCAGGCGGAGGGTGGTCCAGAAGTGAGGGACTACTAGCAGGTCACATGGCTCTCCACGGCATTTGGTGCGGTAGTACAGCAATCTCGCTTTGATGAGGAAGTACGCCACGGGAAGCTGGTCCCCTGGGTAGGTGTTTACTCCCTCTACCTGCAGAACTTGGCCCCAGCAGTGTTTCAGCCGGTCGTCCTCTTTCTGCTCCCATCCGAAACTCCCTTCCCTGGTGACTTGCTGAGATAAGGAAGACAGGGGATTAGCCTCTTTCTCAGACTCACCTGGGGAGGAGGGCCCCGCGGGCCATGCACAGCGGCTTTGTCCGGGCTCTGGCTTTCTAGGCTGCCTCGCCTGGGTGGGGGCCTTCATGGTGGCAGAGAACCCTGGCCAGTCACATCCGAGCAGCACAGGGACCGGGAGATTTTGGATTACTCCCACAACGACAGGCCACTCGCCGGCTGGGCCCTGGATGAGGACCTGAGTGGATGGGACGAATCAGACATCTCCATGAATACAAGAGACTGGTATGGTTCCCACCAGTTTTGCTGTCTTGGGGAGGATGCCGGGTTGGACCAGGGTGATGGTACTCCCTGAGTCCAACAGGGCGGGCACGGAGCAGCCATTAAGCTTAACGGTGACCGGGGGGGATTCTGGAATGGTGGCCGCATGCAGGACACATCCAGCTAGCAAGGGTTTGGGAGCGCAACCTGGCGGTGTGAGCTTGGGTTTGGTAGGCATGGGCTCATCCAGGGGGCCTCTAGGGAGCCACTCCCCCGGCTTTCTTTTCTCCCCGTTTCCGGCAGCCAGGGTCACCCGTGCGCACTCCAGCCCGTTAAGGAGCTCTCTCAGGGAGGTGGGGTTATGGAGCCCCATGGCCTTGCGCTCCTCGGAAGGGAGGGCTCACAGGAACCGGTCCATGGCCACCCATTCGGTGATGTGAAGGCCTCCACATCGTCTTCTGCTGTCATCTTAGTGAGGAGGTGTCAGGCGGCATGGCCTGGGTCTGGGAGAGGGATCGCCGCAGCTTGGGGGCCTCTTCTGAGCACTCCTGTGTAGCCTCCTGCTGGTGGATGCTCATCTCCAGCAGGTGTTTTAGAATGTGCTCCAGGCTGACCCCAGGGGCCTGTTCTGTGTCCTCTGCCCACATCCTCCACCAGTGTAGTGCGCTGAGTGAGTACAAAGAACAACACACCAGGGAGCACGTTAACACAGCTTTTAATTATCAAACAGAAAGGAGGGATGTGAGCCCCTTTATTGTTCTTTTTGTTTGTGTTCGTTTTGCATTAAGTATTTGACCATATATATATATATATATATATATATATATATATATATGTGTGTGTGTGTGTGTGTGTGTGTGTGTGTATTGTCCTGTTATGGACAATATGTATGCCATTAGAGTAGAAAAACAAGAAATATATTTTAAAAATGTTGTTTTCCTAATAGTAAAATGTCACTTTTTTGGAAACTATCAATAAAGAGTCTGTAATTTAATTCATTTTTTGATTCTTATATTTATAATTTTAAAATTAAAAAAATTTTGAATTAAGTAAATTAAATAAAAGTTGCATTCATTTGATTAGCCCAAACAATAAGAACATCATTCAACATTAATTTATGTAACATTTCATTTTCTTCCATAAACTTTTAACAAAATGACCCTGTAATGGGGTGGTTCACTGTGACAGAGTTGTATAAGTGTTTCTCTATATAAACTGCTGGTTTTAACCTTTAAAAACTTAAAACTGGGGGAAGGGAGACATTAAAATAGGAGATGTAATGGAAAATTTGCTCATGCTCTGAAAAACTGAAATAGGCATCATAACAGTGACTGGGAGATTCGCATCCACACATCCTTCTGGATTTCCATTTGGCAGGATGTCACAGGCTGTGGTGCTTGAATGATTTCAAGCACATCATCAAAGAGATACCACAGTAAGTTATCTCTTGGAGGCCAGTAGAATCTGTTGGCCCTAACACGGTGCATGCATTTTACGAGGGCATGTGTTTCATCTGTATCCATGATGATCCCAGCATAAAGGTCATTGTCATATTTAATCACACACCACTTTCCAATTAGATTTCCACTTTCCCAATCAATTGCTTCTGTTGTCACCTTTTGGACTGTCTTGTTTAAACTGAAATCCTGTGTGTTGAAGCACTGACATCTCAGCTGCTTTTGCATGGAGCACATGCAACTAACTTCCTTGTTAGTTGTTAATTGTTATTAAATGTAACATTATTCATTAAACACAGATAGTTAGTGATTAAGTGAGTGAGTGAAAGAGATAGTGAGAGTGACAGTGAGTGAGTGAGATAGTGAGTGAAAGAAATACTGAGCAATACATGTGTGAGTGATATAGTAAGTGAGTGAGTGAAAGAACCAAACAGGGTTAACAGAAAATACTGATTAAAAACTGATTAGCCTATATTAGAATCCTTTGTTTCACACATCCTCACTTTCAAACAGGAAGCAAAACCACCCCATCACATCCATTACTGTCCCATCACAATAAAACATATGAAGGGGTGGTATGTGACAGGGTGGTACATTTCATCCCAAAATGGCTGCAGATCTCCCATGTGGTCAAGTTCCTCACCTAGCATACATTCAATCTGAAATGTAATTTGTTTTGCATTAATAATGTAAAAAATGTAATAAAAACAGTTTTCCCTAACTACTGTGCATAGCAGTGTGGCTGCTTTGAGCTTTACAGACCATGTCTAACATGAACAAGCAACAAATAAACAATGTAAAAGAATGTTAGTACTTGCCTGTTTTTGTTCTTGGTGGCTGCAAGGCTCAAATGATCTCACTTCCACTTTGTGATGTCATTTAAAGCAACAGCACATTAATTATAGATAAAACAAGTTAGTGTGATGTGGTGGTAAGTCAAACTAAGGGACACACCACATCATAAAATATTTACAAAAAAAAGTTTTATTTTCAATAAATATATCTTATGTAAACAGGGACACACAATCCTGAAAATAATAAAAGTTTGAAAAAATTGATGTTATTTGGTGATATTTTAGGTGAAAATGTCATGTTCAAAATGGACATGTGAAATTGGCTATGTACTAATGAAATTTGATTTAAAAATATTATGTTACTTTTTAAGAATAGTGTTTTATCAGATATCATGTCAGCAAGAACACTTGAATTAATAACTTTAAGCTTTGAAAACACTTTAGGACATTTTTTGTGCCTTATGCATCTCATAAAAAGTTGCGGATCCAAATGGCACCTGTTTCCTGTTCCCGACTCAAAAACTACAGCAGGTCCTGTTTGATGGAAGAGTAATAAACAATAAGGAAGTCGGTGAGTGCCTCCCCACTCAAGTGGAAAAGAGATGGCAGTCTGAAAATCTGTAGAGAATCTGTCTCCAGGTAGCTAAAAGTAAGGGCTCTTAAGGATGCATGCCTGCTACCACACCAGATGGCCAGCCCTGGGCAGACACTCCTACTTCAGCACAGTGGCAAGCGCGTGCACAATGCAAGGCTCAGCGTCTCCCCAGATTTTGCGATTTAGTAGTTTGCAAGTTTATTCACTCAGAATAGACTTACATATATCTCATACAGTCAACAAGCATTTTTGGACATCGGTCATAACTGTATAAATGATAATTTACCGATCTTTCAACTCCCTCAGGAAATCGCCAAAACACAGCGGATCTCCGCTCCAGCTCACTTGGCAGAGAGAATGCAGCACCAGCATCGCAAGCATAAACAAAGTCGTGGGAAGTGCAGCGGCGTTAGAGCGAGGCTGAAACTAATCCATCATCGGACATTGCTCCCAAGCATCTTTCTTGCAAATGTATGATCTCTGGTGAATAAAATAGATAAACTGAGACTATGGATAACAATGCAAAAACGGATCAAAGAATGTAATGTCATGATTTTTACAGAAACATTCCCAGGAGCGCGATTGAGCTAGAGGCACACAGTGTTTTCTGGGCAGATAGATTGGCAGTGGACTCTGGTAAGAGCAAGGGTGGAGGTTTGTGCATTTATGTTAACAAATCATGCTGCACAGACTCGACTGTAATTGAAAGTCATTGCTCAGCGTATTTGATGATTAAATGCAGACTCTTTTATCTACCAAGAGAATTCACAGCCATTGTTGTGACTGCAGCATACATCTGTCCGGATGCTAATGCTAAGGCTTCTGTGGAAGAACTGCATGCAGCTATGAACAAACAACAGGCTGCACATCCTGGTGAAGCTATTATTGTTGCTGGGGACTTCAACCACTCCAACTTAAGATCTGTACTTCCAAATTTCATCAGCATGTTTCCTGCACTACTAGAGGGGACAACACATTGGACCATGTTTACACTAACATTGCTGGGGCATACAGGGCCATTTCCCTCTTCCACTTGGGTCAGTCTGTTCACCTCTCTTTGTTCATCCTACCCAAATACACACCACTCATCAAACATATGAAACCATCAGTGAAGACAGTGAAGGTATGGCCAGAGAGGGGCATTTCCTCACTATATCAACAGCTATAAGACACTGACTGGAGCATGTTTGCCTCACAGGCCACTTTAGGTGCACAACAACTATACATCATCTGTACTGGACCATATCAACACGTGTATTGACAACTGATCGCTAAGCTCAGTGACCTGGGTATGTGCACATCCACATGCAGATGGATTATGGAGTTTCTAACTAATAGACCTCAGTCTGTAAGGTTGGGTAATCGCATATCCTCAACCTTCATCCTGAACACCGGCGTCCCACAAGGCTGTGTGGTAAGCACACTGCTCTACTCCCTGTTCACCCATGACTGTGTTTCGCACCATAACTCCAACATCTTTATCAAATATCCAGTATCTGGATATCCAATACCTGGACTTTTAGCTGAGAAAATGGTGCTGACGTGTATGGCATGCTGTCTGCTCCTGTTGTCTGTCTTAATAACTTATCTAATTTTATTATTTGTCACTCGAAATGTGTCATCACTACTAGTGTACGATCGCCTAGCCTTACTTAACATTTGTAATTCTATTACAGATTTATCATTTATATGGGCAATAAAACTCTCCCCCACCACTCCTCTCAGATATACCACCTTACCTCTGGTGTGTTCCTTGCATTCCTCCCCGTAGCAAGCATTACATAAGATGGGGTAAGAGAGGGGGGCTCTTGGTTCACACATGGGGTTTCAGCTATCGGTGGCTCTGACTGTTGCATCCCTACAGCCTGATAATGTGATCCGAATGATGCTCATCAATGTTAGATCTCTGACAAATAAAACTTTCGTTTTAAAGACTATTTTCCATTCATGATCTGGATTTCCTACTATTGACTGAGACCTGGTTGAAAGCAGGTGATAACAGTGCTTTCTCTGAACTTCTCCCTCCCAGCTGTTCCTATCTCAGCTCTCTGCGAGGCTCGGGTCATGGTGGAGGCTTGGCGTCTATCTTCAAAGACAATTTTAGCTGCCAGTCTATTCTTACAGATGACTTCTCTAGTTTAGAACTGCAGTTATATGTGGTTGATTTTAAATATCCTGTGTTGTTTGCAGTGGTTCATTGCCCATCTAATTATAACAAGAATTTTATTCAGGAATTTTCTTGATGGTATTGTGCTAAAATATGAGAAGATCCTAATATGCAGTGATTTTAATATTCATGTTTGTTTCCCTTCCAACCAATTATCAAATGATTTTATATCTTTGCTAGACTCCTTTGAACTCAGCCAGTCAGTGCTAGTTCCAACACCTAAACAGGGACATACTTTGACCTTGTCATATCTAGTGGACTCAGTATTAATGTCAGTGACATCTGTGACACCAGCATCTCAAATCATTTCCCCATTCTGTTTGAAATTGCAGTTCCTCCTATGCCCAAACCATGGGTTCCAACCCATCGTCATCGCACTCTTACCCCCTCAACAGCTGAAGAATTTGCTGCTGCCTTTATGAATTCTCCACTATACTTCATAGATGGTCCTGTGTCTCACTTACAACCCTGATGACTTCATTTCACATTTTGATTCCACATGTTCTGTTATCTTGGACTCAGTTGCCCCTTTTAGGTATAAAAACCTAAACCTAAACCAGAACCCTGGCTGAATGAGACCACTCATGCCCTCAGGCAGTTTTGTAGACAGGCTGAGTGCAAGTGGAAGAAGGACAAGCTACAGAGCTACAAGTCTCATGGTGCTTTAAAGGACTGTTCAGCAGAATACCAGAATGCTGTTAGGGCTGCTAAATCTAAATTCTTAGCTACTACTATTGCTACCAGCTGTAAACACCCTAGGACACCTTTTAAAACTACAGACTCTGTTATTAATCCATGAAACACTGTTTTAACTAATGCAACAACTGATACCTGTGAACAGTTTTTACACTATTTTATTGATAAGGCAGCTTTTGTCAGTCATTCCGCAAACCATTGTACACCTGAGCTCGAAATTGTTCCTGGGCACTCTGCAATTTTTGAGCAGTTTATGCCTGTCTCTTTCTCCCTCTTTACTCTTTACTAAAGTAGTGCAACACATTAATCCCACGTACTGTCATTTAGATACAATTCCCGCAAAACTACTAAAAGAAGTTTTTAATATAGTGGGTCCATGTCTTATCATCATCATCAGTAGTTGTCTTACTTTTGGCTGTGTCCCAGATGCTTTCAAACATGCTGTGGTCACCCCTCTTCTCAAGAAACCTCACCTTGATTCTTCAGTTTTGTCCAACTTTAGACCTATTTCTCATCTTCCATTTCTCTCTAAAGTTCTAGAGAGGATTGTATTCATACAATTGCAGCCTTTTCTAGAAAAAAATCACATATTTGAAAAGTTTCAGTCTGGCTTTAGAACTCAGCATAGCACAGAGTCTGCACTGCTAAAAGTCTATAACTATATCTTTTTATCTGTTGATTTTCTGTTTAAATCTAAACTAAAAACGCTCTTATTTACACTAGGTTTTAATTTATTGTAACGTCATATGTGGAACCAGAGCACCAGAGGGCACCATCACCTGAGTACTGACATTCATCGAACTGACTTCCGGTCTTGCTCAGGTATTTAAACTGCTTGCTGTTCTTTGCGAAGTATCATTCTCTCTTTGGATTATGTGATTATTATTCCTGTTGCCTATTACATGTATGATCATTGCCTGTTCCTGCTAATTACGAGTCTTGGTTTTGCGGTTTTGGTTTCAATTTGCCTAGTGTGTTTGATTTTCCGGTGTTTGACCCTTTTGCTATCCCATAACGATACCGATTCTTGTCTGCTGTTTTGGTCTAAATAAAGATCTGCATTATGGATTCTACTACACCTGTGTCCAGCGCATCCATACATTTATAGTAGTTTGACAATATGATTCTTTGCATATGCATGCATCTGGATCTTGGCTCTTCTTTCAGTTATAAGATACTCTTAAAATTCTGTTTTTATCCTGTGTTGATATTACCTATATTAATATTAATACATTAATATTATCTGTATTCTTTATGCTCTTGCACTATATTCTTAATATGATGTTTTATGCTTTCTGTTTTATTGTCTATCAATATCTATTAATTAATTTTCATAATTTCTTAATTTTACAGGTTTCTTTTTACTCTAACAACTAGTGTAGAGTTCATATTTTTCTCTTTCTTATTATTTGACTTCTTTATTTGTTTTTAAAGCACTTTGGTCAATTTGTAGTTGCTAATAAGTGCTATATAAATAAAGTATTGATTGATTGATTGAAATATGCAGATGGCCGAATCAGCAACAATGATGAATCTGCCTACAGTGAGGAGATCCAAAGCCCATCAGCATGGTGTTCCATGAACAACCTCACCCTGAATGCTACAAAGACCAAAGTGCTCATTGTGGAATTCCGGAAATCTAACAGCAGCAGACACTCCCCTATCTACATCTATAACATCAGACTTGGCATCGGGCCAACAGAGGGAGCAGTCTCCTGAGTTTTAATGCTTCCACAAAGTACACTTTCTTCAGGGTTTTCAGCCTTCTTAAGCAGCGTGTTCGCGGTGCCACAATGCAAAGTATTGTTCTGTGAACTTACCGAGCCATGTTGGATTACTGCCAAGTTGGATTTTGCTGGGTATGGACTCTATCGTCACGTTGATTAGGATTACGAGTTTCGGTTTTGTGAGTTTCAGTTTCGTTTTCAGTGCGGACTGTATTTTCCGTTTTTTTTACCCTTTGCCTTGCCCATTTGGCTTTTGTCTTTGTTTTTTGTGTCTGCTTTTCATTAAAGATTGAGCTCATGGATCCTCAACCCTCTGCCAGTCGTTACAGAATACTTCGCCTGAAGAGCATCCAGGCTTATGAAGAGCAACTTGCGGCCGCGCAACCTCAGCAAGCGGCTGCCCCTCCCCCTGCTCCCGTGAGCTTTTCCGGATGGCGGTTCCTGAAAAATTCGATGGCTCCGCAGATCGATGCCGAGGCTTTCTCCATCAGTGTGAGAATTACTTTGTGTTCCAGCCCAAGGCATATCAGGAAGACTTCCATTACCTACTTCGTGGGGCTGCTAAGGGAAGTGTTTGAGTATCCAGCAGGGGGTCAAGACGTGTCTGTCCAGCTTTTGGAATTACACCAAGGGTCCGACTCGGCTGCGGATTATGCCATACATTTCCGAACCCTGGCTGCTCAGAGTGGGTGGAACAATGCTGCACTGTTAGCGCTGTTTCGGGAAGGGCTACGTCCGTCACTGCAGGTGGAAATGGCATGTCGGGACACCAACGTATCCCGCTCCAGTTACATTACCACCGCCATTCGGCTGGATAACTTGCTGTGACAACATCGAAGCAGCACCCGTCTTCGCCTTGACGAAAATAGTCAGGAGACAGCACCTAGCCCCTAGGGGGAGGGCCCTGAACCCATGCAGCTGGGCCGAATTTCACCAGAGGAACGACAAGAACCCCATCATCCTTGGTTTCCCCTGGCTTCATCACCATAATCCCAATATGTCCTGGAAAGAGAGGGAATTAGTATGCTGGGCACCTCATTGTATCATGAATTGTGTCCAAAATCCTGTATCACATGCTTGTTTCGCTACCTTGGTGGAAAGCCCAGAAGGAATAGGAGTGGCTAGCATCCCCAGGGAGTACAATGACCTCAGCGAGGTGTTCAGTAAGTTAAAAACCACGCCCCCCCACCACCACCACCCCTGGGACTGCACTATTGATCTCCTGCCCAATGCCATGTCACTCAAGGACAGGATTTATCCTCTCTCGTACCATGAAAGTAAGGCTATGGAGGACTACATACATGAGGCATTGGAGGTGGGCTATATTCGACCATCTACCTCCCCTGCTGCTGCAAGTTTCTTTTTTGTAGAAAAGAAGGACGGGGGCTTACGGCCATGTATAGACAACTGGGGACTGAATGCCATCATTGTCCAATACCCCTATCCACTCCCTCTAGTTCCAGCAGCTCTTGAACAGCTCTATGAGGCTTGCTACTTCACAAAACTGGATTTACGCAGCACATACAACCTGGTGAGGATTCAAGAAGGCGATGAGTGGAAAACTGCCTTCCACACAACGGGGGGTCATTATGAGTATTTAGTCATGCCCTTTGGGCTTATCAATGCCCCAGCTGTGTTCCAAGCCTTTATCAATGAGGTGCTTAAGGACTTGCTGGACAAGTACATCATTGCCTATATAGATGACATATTGATCTACTCCCCACCTATCAGGACCATGTGCAGCATGTCCACACTGTACTCATGCGCCTGCTACAACATCAGCTCTATGTCAAGGCGGAGAAATGCAAGTTTCACTGGGGCACCATTACATTTTTGGGGTACGTGTTTTCCCAAGGAGGAGTGGAGATGGTTGCAAGCAAAATTAAGGCAGTGCTGGACTGGCCTGAACCCACCACCATAAGGGACTTACAGCGATTTTTGGGATTTGCTAACTTTTATCAATGATTCATATGGAATTATAGTGTGATTGCAAGCCCCCTTACCTCCCTTTTGAGAAGGAAACCCAAGAGACTTTCCTGGACCGAGCAGGCTAGAGCGGCATTGTGCATTTTAGGTGCATCCTGAAATTTCACCCGAAAGCTGAATATCCTTAACTTTTTGTGAATAGTTAAAAACGCGTGTAGGGCCTCCTTTTGTTGCCAATACAGCATCAGTTCGTCTTGGGAATGACAGATACAAGTCCTGCACAGTGGCCAGAGGGATTTTGAGCCATTCTTCTTGCAGAATAGTGGCCAGGTCACTACATGATGCTGGTGGAGGAAAACGTTTCCTGACTCGCTCCTCCAAAACACCCCAAAGTGGCTCAATAATATTTAGATCTGGTGACTGTGCAGGCCATGGGAGATGTTCAACTTCACTTTCATGTTCATCAAACCACTCTGTCAGCAGTCTTGCTGTGTGTTTTGGTGCATTATCATCCTGATACACGGCAACGCCTTCAGGATACAATGTTTGTATTGTCCTTGGCAGTGACGCGGCCATCTAGCACAAATATTGGGCCTAGGGAATGCCATGATATTGCAGCCCAAACCATCACTGATCCACCCCCATGCTTCACTCTGGGCATGCAACAGTCTGGGTGGTACGTTTCTTTGGGGCTTCTCCACACCGTAACTCTCCTGGATGTGGGAAAGACAGTGAAGGTGGACTCATCAGAGAACAATACATGTTTCACATTGTCCACAGCCCAAGATTTGGCATTGGCACGAGTGACCAAAGGTTTGGCTATAGCAGCCCGGCCATGTACATTGACCCTGTGAAGCTCCCAACGGACAGTTTTGGTGGAAACAGGAGAGTTGAGGTGCACATTTAATTCTGCAGTGAGTTGGGCAGCTGTGGTTTTATGTTTGCTTCCTCTTGCGTCCACAGTTACTCCTGTTGGATGTGGTTCGTCCTTCTTGGTGGTATGCTGACATTACCCTGGATACCGTGGCTATTGATACATCACAAAGACTTGCTGTCTTAGTCACAGATGCGCCAGCGAGACGTGCACCAACAATTTGTCCTCTTTTGAACTCTGATATGTCATAATGTTGTGTGCATTGCAATATTTTAAGCAAAACTGTGCTATTACTCTGCTAATTAAACTTTCACACTATGCTCTTACTGGTGGAATGTGCAATCAATGAAGATTGGCCACCAGGCTGGTCAAATTTAGCCATGAAACTTACAACACTAAATTGGCCAGTGTTTCAGTTTCATTGTCCAACCCCTGTATATATACACTGTATATTACCTGTTACTGTTGTACATACAATGTACATAATGCACACATTTTTGCACAATTTACACAATTTATAATTATACTTAATACTTATCTGCTGTAAATACAACTTGCATATACTTCTCTATGCGCATACTGACATAGCCTTATTTATCTACTTTGCAATGACAATAAAGTTGTATCTCAATCTATCTATGAGTTTTCTAATATCTGAGTGGCAGAGAAAAGCAAGAAATACACTGCATTCACAACTTTGATGGGGTTGTATGATTACAATAGAATGCCACAGTGCCTTTATAGCAATCCTTGCTAATTCATAAGAATGATGCTCAGTATATTTGGGGATCTAAATTTCACTATTCTGTTGTGTTACCTTGATGATCTACTCAAGTTTGCTTCAACTGAAGGCAGAAGAGGAGAGGTGTGCATGTAGAAGCCTGGTCAAACGAAGTTGCTGCATTGATTTTATGTTATTTTGCATATCCCTGCTGAGAAAAATACATTTCCCCTTCTTCTTGGCAAAACTGCAGTGGTCCTGACTTTATTTACATCAATAACAAACGCAACACAGATTTCCATCTGAGTTTCAAGTGTCTAGTGCATGAGGATTTTCACAAATATCCATTGGTGCCCATTAATATTTATTTCAGGGGGCAAAAGCATAGCATGGAGGCAGTGGTTATTCTTTTCCTCACCAACCAAATGATTCCATGGACAAATTGGCCAGATTTTAACATATAATTTAGCGGATGTTTTTGAATGGAGCACACAGTAGCAAAGCATAGATAATAAAAGCACTTTTGTAATTCACTCTGAGTAAAGTCATCAAGCAAGGTCTCGTATTTTTACTCACATCAAGTTGCTTAAATTACTCACAAGTAGGCAAGGCCCCTTTGAGGTCACACTGCAAGTTGCAGGAGTTACCTGAACATAAAGAGGCAGGGCATGACAAATATACACTCACTGTTCACTTTATTAGGAACATTTGTACACCTGTACATTTATGCTGTTATCCAATCAGTCAGTTAATTGGCAATAGCACAATCGAATTATGCAGATAATTCAGTTATTGTTCACATTAAACTAAAAAAAATGTGATCTCTGAAGCTTTAACCATGGCATGGATGCTGGTTCCAGATGGGCCAATCTGAGTATTTCAGAAACTGCAGGAATTTTTCACATATTTTTCACTCTAGAGTTAAGTGGGTGACAGATCTCTGGAAACACCTTGTTGATAATAGAGGTCAGAGCAAAATTGGTTCACGCTGCCAAGCTACATAAGGGCTCTTTACAATCACTGTGAACAGAATAGGATCTGCATGGTATTATGCATTGTGCTTCTGCCACATGATTGGCTGATTGAATGACTGTTGACCGAGAATGGTCCAACACAATCTTCTCAATTTAAGTTGACCCCATGGGAGCGTTTTGCCATATCAAAACACTCAGAAGAATGAGGGGAATTGAGTGACGTGTGTCAGAATGACATCACGTGACCCCCCCGGGAATTATGGGAAATCGCAAAATTACGGCAATATACACGTGACATATCAAAACACTCAGCACAATGAGGGGAAGTGTGTGACGTGTATCTGGGTAAGGTCATGTGATGTCAACCCCCCCAATTATGGGTAATCAAAAAATGTCCACAACATGTGACATATCAAAACACTCACCACAATTAGGGGAAGTGAGTGACGTGTATACGGGTGAGGTCACATGACATCATGTGCCCCCCATCCCGCCCTCCCCCCTGGAATTATGGGTAATCGAAAATGTCTGCAACATACACATGTGACATATCAAAACACTCAGCACAATGTTGGGGAAATGCTTCACGGACGAGTTTTGCCACAGTAAGCACCACTCACATTTTCTTTAGGAAATGTACATGTCTAGTTATTATAATTAGTGTGATTGCATAAGCAATCGCACTCTTGTTATCGTCACTATTTATTATTATTATTATTATTATTATTATTATTATTATTATTATTATTATATTTATATATTTCAGAATTTCTTGTAATAGTTTAAGCAACATATCGCTTAAACGGTAATAGCAACGCTAAAATGCTGCTTAGGTGTGCTATTAGTTTTTGTGCTGATAAGTATTATAGTTTATTTTATATGGATTTAAAACTTTAAAAACTGTAGCTTGTATATACTTTTTGACAATGTATTACAATAGTTTAAGCAACATTTTGCTTTGCTTTTTGCAATCACATGCATTTTCTTCTGGAAATGCTAAATTCTAGTTATTAGTGTGATTGCGTAAGCAATCGCACTCTTGTTATTGACTCTATTTATTAGTGTGATTGCGTAAGCAATCGCACTCTTGTTATCGTCACTAATAATTATTATTACTCTTTTTATTGTCACTCTTTATTATTAGTGTGATTGCGTAAGCAATCGCACTCTTGTTATCGTCACTGTTTATCATTATTATTATTATTAGTGTGATCGCGTAAGCAATCGCACTCTTGTTATCGTCACTGTTTATCATTATTATTATTATTAATGTGATCGCGTAAGCAATCGCACTCTTGTTATCGTCACTATTTATTGGTGGTGCTTGCTATGCAAAGCATCACTATTACTATTCCTCATACTTATTAGTGGTGCTTGCTATGCAAAGCATCACTATTACTATTCCTCATACTTATTAGTGGTGCTTGCTATGCAAAGCATCACTATTACTATTCCTCATACTTATTATTAGTGGTGCTTACTATGCAAAGCATCACTATTACTATTCCTCATACTTATTAGTGGTGCTTGCTATGCAAAGCATCACTATTACTATTCCTCATACTTATTATTATTATTATTATTAGTGGTGCTTGCTATGCAAAGCATCACTATTACTATTCCTCATACTTATTATTATTAGTGGTGCTTGCTATACAAAGCATCACTATTACTATTCCTCATACTTATTATTATTATTATTATTATTATTATTAGTGGTGCTTGCTATAGCATCACTATAATGTTGATGCTAATGCTAACGATAATGCTAATGTTGATGCTAATGCTAACGCTAATGCTAACGTTGATGCTAATGTTACTGCAACATACACGTGATATATCAAACCGCTCAGCACAGTGAGGGGAAGTGAGTGACGTGTGTCCGGTTGACGTCACATCACGTCACGTGACTCCCACCCATGGGAATTATGGGAAATTGCAAAATTACAGCTACATACACATGTGACATATCAAAACACTCAATCCAATGAGGGGAATTGAGTGACGTGTGTCAAAATGACGTCACGTGACGTCAGATGACACCCCCAGGAATTATGGGAAATCGCAAAATTAGGGCAATATACACGTGACATATCAAACCGCTCAGCACAATGAGGGGAAATGTGTCACATTTTCTTCAGGAAATGTACATGTCTAGTTATTATTATTATTATAATTCTTCTTCTTCTTCCGTACAAATTTTGTCCGCTAACTAGTCCCGCACCGTTTGTCGTAGTCCCACGAATGAGGTGTCAAATCGTGCGGCTTTTTTGGGAAAGATGTGCTATGACTTTTATAAGCGATCGGAATTCCGGTATTCCTGGTATGGAAGCTCAAAGTGGAATTTTGTCCCATAGACCTCCATTATAAATGGTGGAGAGTTCCAAAAGTTTTGACATCACAAAAGTATTGGCACCCTATGTTAAATGCTCATGTTAAGGCTAATGATAAGGTTAATGCTTATGCTATTGTTAATGCTAGCGCTAATGCTAATGCTAATGTTGATGCTAATGCTAATGCTAGCGCTAACGCGAACATTAATGCCAATGCTAAAGGTAACGCTAATGCTAATGTTGATGCTAGCGATAATGCTAACGTTAATGCTAATGTTGATGCTAATGCTAACGCTAATGCTAATGTCAATGCAAAAGCTAATGCTAACATTAATGCTAACGCTAAGGTTAATGCTAATGCTAGCGCCAATGCTAATGCTAATGTTGATGCTAATGCTAACATTAATGCTAAAGTTGATGCTAATGCTAACATTAATGCTAACGCTAATGTTGATACTAATGCTAACGATAATGCTAATGTTAATGCTAATTCTAATGCTAACATTGATGCTAATGTTACTGCAACATACACATGTGATATATCAAACCGCTCAGCACAATGAGGGGAAGTGAGTGACGTGTGTCCAGTTGACGTCACATCACGTCACGTGCTGTTTGCCACGGCAGGCACCACTCACATTTTCTTCAGGAAATGTACATGTCTAGTATTATTATTACAATTCTTCTTTTTCTTCTGTACCAAATTTTGTCCGCTAACTAGTCCCGCAATTTTTGTAGTAGACCCACGAATGAGGTGTCAAATCGTGCAGCTTGTTCGGGAAAGATGTGCTATGACTTTTATAGGTGATCAGAATTACGGTATTCCTGATCGAACGCTGCAAAAAATTCCCATAGAAATGAATGGGCAGAATTTTGAATCCTTAATAAAACTCACAAAATTACTGCAACATAGTCAAGTCACATATCACAACACTCAGGACAATGAGGGGAAGTGAGTGACATGTGTCCGGTTTATGTCACATCATGTCACGTCATTCCCATCCCCCGGGAATTATGGGAAATCGCAAAATTACAGCTACATACACGTGACATTTCAAAACACTCAGTACAAAGAGGGGAAATGCATGACATGAATACGGGTGAGGTCACATGACGTCACATGTTACCCCGCCCTCCAAATCTGGTTGACGGCACATCACGTCACGTGACTCCCACCCCCGGGAATTATGGGAAATTGCAAAATTACAGCTACATACACGTGACATATCGAAACACTCAATACAATGAGGGGAACTGAGTGACGTGTGTCAAAATGACATCACGTGACGTCAGATGACACCCCCAGGAATTATAGGAAATCGCAAAATTAGGGCAATATACACGTGACATATCAAACCGCTCAGCACAATGAGGGGAAATGCATCATGGACGAGTTTTGCCACGGCAAGCACCACTCACATTTTCTTCAGGAAATGTACATGTCTAGTATTATTATTACAATTCTTCTTTTTCTACCGAATGAAATTTTGTCCGCTAACTAGTCCCGCAATTTTTGCCGTAGACCCACGAATGAGGTATCAAATCGTGCGGCTTTGTCAGGAAAGATGTGCTATGACTTTTATAGGCTATCGGATTTACGGTATTCCCGGTATTCTAACTAACTAGTCCCGCACCGTTTGTTGTAGTCCCACGAATGAGGTGTCAAATCATTCAGCTTCTTTGGGAAAGATGTGCTATGACTTTTATAAGCCATCGGAATGCCGGTATTCCCGGTACGGAAGCTCAAATTGGAATTTTTTCCCATAGACCTCCATTATAAATGGTGAAGGGTGCTAAAAGTTTTGAAATCACAAAAGTATTGGCACCCTATGTTAAATGCCCATGTTAAGGCTAATGATAAGGTTCACGCTCATGCTATCGCTAATGCTAAGGTTAATGCTAATGTTGAAGCTTATGCTAATGCTAGCGCTAATGCTAACGTTAATGCTAACGCTAAAGATAACGTTAATGCTAATGCTAATGGTAACGCTAATGCTAATTTTAATGCTAATGCTAATGCTACTGCTACCGCTAATGCTAATGCTAACGTTAATGCTAATTATAATTTTGATGCTAATGCTAATGTTTATGCTATCGCCATTGCTAACGCTAATGCTAACATTAATGCTAACGTTGATGCTAAAGCTAACGCAAACGATAATGCTAACGTTAATGCTAATGCTAACGTTGATGCTAATGCTGATGTTAACCATAATGCTAATGCTATTGCTAATGCTAACGTTGATGCTAATGCTGATGTTAACCATAATGCTAACGCTATCGCTAATGCTAACGTTGATGCTAATGTTACTGCAACATACACGTGACATATCAAACCGCTCAGCACAATGAGGGGAAGTGCGCGACGTGTGTCCAGTTATCTCCTCCATGAACGCGGGGACAAGTTTTGGCACGGCAAGCAAGATGTGCTATAACTTTTATAAGTGATTGGAATCACTTGTGATTGGAATTCCAGTATGGAAGCTCAAAGTGGAATTTTTTCCCATAGACTTCTATTATAAATGTTGAATGGTGCCAAAAGCTTTGAGTCACAACACTCAGGACAATGAGTGGAAGTGAGTGACGTGTGTCCAGTTGTCCAGTTGTCCAGTGTGTCCACCCCCAGGAATTATGGGAAATCGGAAAATTACGGCTACATACAAATGTGGCATATCAAAATGCTCAGTATAATGAGGGGAACTGGGTGACAGGTGTCTGAATGACATCACGTGACACCCCCCCCCGGAATTATGGGAAATCGCAAAATTACTGCAACATACACGTGACATATCAAAACACTCATCACAATGAGGGGAAGTGCAGCGTATGACTTTTTACCCGGTTTATCTGGAGCAATTAAACTTTGCAACAGTCTGTATGTAGATGAACCCATTACTCTCAACAACAGCTCGACTTGCTTGTAATTCGCAATGTCATTCTTTGAAACAAACTGTTCAAATCTTTCTATGTAGGTAGCCCACTATTCAGCTAATTCACCAAAGCCATCCATATGACTAAGAAACATAGCCATCTCATTGGTTATTGTTGCAAAAGCTTGCTACGTTTGCCAGACTTGCTGTATTCAGTAGACTGTTCTCTCATCTTATGAAATCAGGAGTTCAATATGGATAATCCTTGTCGCCATTGTTTTATATCTTTGGGTTTATACAACACAATGATATGTGGAGGTGATTGCCCTGTTAACTCATTTCTCTGTTTTTTTTTTTCTGAGAAGTCTGTCTCCTCGTGTACAACAATTTAACATCATGGTAATGACCTATAGTGCCTTCTAGCTCATCTTTATTGTGGGATCTTGTGTCTCACTTCTTCCTCTTCACAGTATCCCATAGATCCTCTATAGGGTTTGGGTCAGGTGAGTTGGCCGGCCAGTCAAGTGCAGTAATACTATGGTCAGCAAATGAGTTCCAAGTAGTTTTGGCACTGTGGGCAGGGGCCAAGTCCTGCTGAAAAATCAGCATCTCCATAAAGCTTGTCAGCAGATGGAATCGTGGAATGTTCTAAAAGCTCTTGGTAGATGGCTGAATTGACTTTAGACTTAATTCAACACAGTGTACTAAAAAAACAGCAGATGACATGGCACCTCAAATAATCACTGACTGTGGACACTTCACACTGGAATTCAAGCAGCTTGGATTCTATGCCTCTCCTCTCTTTCTCCAGACACTGGTTCCTTGATTTCCAAATGAAATGCAAAATTTAATTCCATCTGAAAAGAGGTCTTTTGAAGCGCTGAGTAATGCTTCAGTTCTTCTTCTCCTTAGCCCAGGTAAGATGCTTCTGATGTTGTCTCTGGTTCAGGAGTGTCTTGACACTAAGAATGACTGGTGGCTGTCGAAGCACTGACTCAAGCCTCAGTCCACTCCTTGTGAAGCTCCCCCATGTTCTTGAATTGGCTTTGCTTGACAAGCTTCTCAAGGCTTCGGCCATCCCTGTTGTTTGTGCACCTTTTCCTACCACTCTTTGCCCTTCCAGTCAACTTTCCATTCTTGTGGAGGGTGCCAGTGAGTGTCTTCTGGACAACCATCAAATCCGCAGTTTTCCTCATGATTGTGGTAGTGTTTATTGAATCTGACTGGGAGATTTGTAGTATTTATACTGCAAAAAATGACCAAATTATCAAAATTAAAATAAAACAAAATGCTTGGACCATTATAGTTTGCATGTAATGAGTCTAGAATACATACACTTTTCATTTTCTGAAGTAACTTGCAAAAAGCGTTTCCATGATATTCTCATTTTTTGAGATGCACCTGTATATATACTATATTGGTAAGTTTAATGACATCCTGTTCTTAATATGTAGGGTTTAATATGAAGTTGGCCTGCCCTTTGCAGCTATGACACCTTCAACTCTTCTGGGAAGGCTTTCCACAAGGTCTAGGAGTGTGTTTATGGGAATTTTTGACCATTCCTCTAGAAGCACATTTGTATGGTCAGGCATTGATGTTGGACGAGAAGGCCTATGTTACGACCTCAAGATGGTAGGTCTAAGGGTACCAGGAGTAACATTTAAGTGGTGACACATTTAAGTGAGGTTGGTAGCAATTGACAGCCGAACCACCGTATTGCAAGGATAATAAGAGTTTATTTTATTGTTTACGGCAGAATCAGAACAAAAAAACATGAATAGATAGGTCTACAATAATTTATCCTCCAACCGGAAGGGAAATGAGAGGATCCACAGCGGCGCCAAATGAAAGAAAGAAATATAACAAAACAAAACTAACTCGCCACAATACTCTAACCTATCTAGGAAAATAAAAGGGAGAAGAAAAGGTCTTCTGCGTTTCCACGCCCTATCTAAACTACTCTAACTAACCCAAAACAAAACATACAGGGAGTGGCGCTTGCTCCTATTCTAGTGTCTCTATACAAAATCACTTTCCTACGTGTAGCACAATCAGTTACCAGTAACTTTCTATCCTCTTTTCCCGGCGGTAGATCAGAGTGAAGTGAAGTGAGGTAGGCAAGGGAGAGAGCAAGGAAAAACAAGAGAGAGGAGAGAGAGTGAGCGTCCACACAGGCGTCTCTTTTAAACTGACGCGGATCTCAGGGATTGGCAGCGAACGCGGTGACGTCACACAGGTTAATGACGATAGATGTCTCCGCTGACGACTGGGATTCCAAGGGGGTGGGGAACCTAAGAGGTGGTGAGAGCAGGAAGAGATAGAAAGAGAAAAGAACACCGGCACAACCTTGGGCCGTAACACCCCCACCCTTAAGAGCAAACCCGTTTGGTAAATCGAGCAGAAAAGTCACACCCTAGAAAGAGCGTCAGCCATAACATTTTCAGTACCTTTCTTATGTCGGATCTCCAGGTTATAATTCTGGACTAAAAGAGACCATCTCATCAGACGTTGGTTATGATTATACATCCGAGATAAAAACACAAGAGGGTTGTGATCGGTATATACCACAACAGGTAGATTGCTAGAACCAACATAAACCTCAAAATGTTGCAAAGCCAACAACAAAGCAAGGGTTTCCTTTTCGATTGTAGAGTAATTGAGTTGATGTTTGTTAAATTTGTGGGAAAAATAACTAATGGGATGATCAATACCACATTTATCCTCCTGAAGAAGCACGGCACCCGAACCAACTGCGCTTGCATCAATCTCAAGCTTAAAGGGTAAGGTACAATCAGGGGCCGCAAGAACAGGGGTGTTACATAAAAGTGTTTTCACACTATCAAAAGCACTCTGACATGCATCAGACCAGACATATGGCATAGACGGGCTAAGCAATGTTGTTAACGGGTTAACCACGTTAGAGAAATTTTTACAAAAACTGCGGTAGTAACCGGCCATCCCCAAGAATCTCCGTAGTTCTCGGCGGGTAGTAGGAACTGGAAACTGCAAAATAGCAGTCACTTTCGCCTCGACCGGGCGGACTTGGCCCTGTCCAACCTCCTTACCAAGGTATGTGACAGTCGCTTGGCCAAACTCACATTTTGCTAAGTTCAGTGTGAGTGATGCAAAAGAAAGTCGCTGAAACACACGCTTTAACGAAGCGACATGATCACCCCAGGTCATAGAATAAACCACCAGATCATCAAGATACGCACTGCAATTTGGTACGTCTGTTAATACTATATTCACTAGACGTTGAAACGTTGCAGGTGCATTTTGGAGACCGAAAGCCATGGCAGTATACTGAAGAAAAGAATCTGGAGTTACGAATGCGGAAATTTCAGAAGCTCTTGAAGTAAGCGGGACTTGCCAATAACCTTTAAGCATATCTAATTTTGTTACAAAACATGCAGAACTAACATTATCAACACAATCCTCCATGCGTAGTAACGGATAACTGTCTGGAACAGTGACTGCGTTCACTTTACGGTAATCAGTACAAAACCTGTACGTTCCGTCCGGTTTTGGCATTAGCAGGCATGGGGAACTCCAGGGACTAGAACTAGGCTTGGCTAAATCATTTTCTAACAAATAGTTTACTTCCTCACGCATAATAGATCTTTTAACCACATTTAGACGGTAAGCATGTTGTTTTATGGGCTGAGCGCCATCCACATTAATATCATGTTTTAACACATTTGTTTGTTTAGGAACATCGCTAAATAGACACTCAAATTCATATATTAATTTAGCAATATCCATCTGTTGGTTGGCAGGCAAATGCTTGAGGTAAGAGCTTAAATCTTTTAAGATCTCTGAATTGGGTAACCTCACACACTGCTGAGGAGTATTACGAAGGACTATCTCATCCTCATCAGCCTCTGGGGTCTCGATCGAGGGCAACTCCGCGACTGCAACTGCGGGTTCTGAAGTTGGCACGAATGCGCGTTTCACTTTCTTTCCAGAATGGTACACTTTTAACATATTAATGTGACATACTTGAGTTTGGCGTTTTCTGTCAGGTGTGTAAATCAAGTAATCGGTCTCACTCATTTTCTTTTTTATTACATAGGGACCACAGAAACGAGCAGAGAGAGACGAGCCGGATACCGGTAAAAGTATGAGCACTTCATCACCTGGAGAAAATGAGCGTGCAACAGCCTTCTGGTCGTATTTTTGCTTCATATCTTTCTGTACACCGGCCAGAGAGTTTTTAGCTAGAATACACGCAGAGTGTAAGCGATCACGAAATTTGCTAACATAATCTAATATATTCATTTTCGGACTTGATTCAACAGCCAGCATTCTCTCTTTTAAAACTTTCAACGGACCCCTTACTTGATGTCCGAATACAAGTTCGGCTGGGCTGAACCCAATAGATTCTTGTATGGTTTCTCTCGCAGCAAATAATAACAAAGGGACTCCCTCATCCCAATCCTTAGCTGTATCCAAGCAGTACTTACGAAGCATGGACTTGAACGTTTGGTGAAAACGTTCAAGCGCACCCTGACTTTCAGGATGATATGCGCTTGAAACGCGATGAGTAATGGCGAGTGAGTGTAATACCTGCTTGAAAAGCTTAGACAAAAAATTTGTCCCTTGATCACTTTGAATGATTTTAGGAAGACCGAAAGTAGAGAAGAATTTTATCAGTGCTTTAATGATAACGGGTGCTGTGATTTTCCTCAAGGGAATCGCTTCAGGAAATCTAGTGGCGACACACATGATGGTTAAGAGGAATTGGTTTCCCGATTTCATTTTTGGCAAAGGGCCCACACAATCCACAATTATGTGTTCACATGGCTCTCCAATTACTGGTATGGGAGTCAAGGGCGCAGGTGGAATCACTTGGTTCGGCTTCCCAACCAACTGACAAGTGTGACATGCGCGACAATATCTAGCTACATCCCTCTTTAATCCTGGCCAAAAGAAATGTTTCAAAATTCTGTTGTACGTTTTTGTAACTCCTAGGTGACCAGCGAACTGATGATCATGCGCAAGACATAAGACATGATTACGATAAGGAGACGGAACAACAATTTGATAGACAACATTCCACTCAAAATCCTTATCAGCATTCACACACCATTTCCTCATCAATAAATCATTGTCAACGAAAAACGTACATTTCATGTCTTTCAATTCATCAGACGAAACAGCAGAAATGAAAGAGCGAATAAGAGATTCGTCCCCTTTCTGCGCAATAATAAGTTTCTCTCGCGACACAGGTAACTGTAACATGTCGCTCTCAGTCACATTAACAGGGCTCTCTGTAACTACTTGCTTTTCTAAAGACATCTCATTACTAACAGGTTTCTCACCAGCAAGGAGCGGAGAGAAGAATGAATTAGACAATTCAACTGCATCACCAAACTTGCGCGCCTGAGTGCGAGTAACTGCACACGCGGGGAAAACATTAGTGTGAGTGTCAGACAATTCCGAATAACAGTATAAATTTGGTTTATCAACAACCTCTAACACAGGCATTACCCTTCCTCCTGTCAGGTCATTTCCAAGGATGAAGTCAACGCCCTTCACAGGAAGTGTCGGACGCACAGCCACTCTCACAAATCCTGTACACAGATCACTCTGGAGATGTATGCAATGTAACGGCGCCTTGATGCAACTCATCTCAATGCCTTGTACAATTACACTAGAACCGCAGAAAGTGTCATCCGACAACTGCAATTTATCTGCAACAATAAAGGACTGCATAGCACCAGTGTCTCGAAGCATCTTTACCTTTATCTGATCCTCGGGACTTCCAGATAAGGAAATTAGCCCTTCCAGAATAAAAGGTCGATAGCTGTCATCGATTCTTTTATCAGCTGTGTTAACAGTAGTTTGAGTTTTTAAAAAACCTACGCTTTTCGCTTGTGGGTGTTGTTTTCTTTTTAAAACTGAACAATCAGCAATGACATGACCCTTTCTGTGACAGTAAAAGCACTCGCGTTCCTCTCGAGCTGGTGTTGATTTGGAACGATTTGCTTGTGCATAAGGTGCAGATTGGGTTTTCTCTAAGCGTGTAGGTGTAAAGACGTTCTTGTGCGTTAACACAAATTCGTCCGCTAGAACAGCTGCGTGCGACAATGAGGATACCTTCTGTTCGTTAAGGTAAACAACAACTCGCTCTGGCAAGCAACTTTTAAAGTCCTCCAGTAACATCAGCTCCCGTAGCAAGTTAAAGTCAGTCATCTTACTAGCTGCACACCACTTATCAAATAAAATTCCTTTCTCCCTCGCAAATTCAACAAACGTCTGGGTAGAATTTTTCTTATGTCCTCTGAATCGCTGCCTATAAGCTTCCGGAACAAGCTCATAAGATAGGAGAATGGCAGGCTTGACACTCTCATAATTCAAGCTGTCCTCTACCAACAAAGTGGAACAAACTTCCTGAGCCTTACCAAATAACTTGCATTGTAAAAGTAACGACCAAACTTCCTTGGGCCAACGGAGGGAAGTGGCTATTCGTTCAAATGCACAAAAGTAGGAGTCTACTTCAGACTCTCTGAATTGAGGTACTATGGCAATGTGCTTACTAATGTCAAACGTGCTCTGGGATGGATCAATGGGCGGAGAAACATCAGAGGCAAGAGCTGGGCTCGGCTGCGCGGCTGAACTGGAAGTAACCCTCAATGCCTCCAGATCTAGTTGTCGCAGTTTGACCTCCTTTTCGGCCTCAATCTCGAGTTTACGTATCTCCAACCTCATATTTAATTCAGCCTGATGTGCTTGCGCTTTCTCCTGTGCCTCAAATTGCAAACGGGCTAAGCGGACTTTCAGTCGCGCGTCCCCTCTAGAACTAGAGGAAATCGGAGAGAGCGGATCAAAGAGGGGCAAGCCAGCCTTCGCCTCCGCGTCAGCACTAGCCTGACCACTCAACAAATCCTCCTCAGTCCCATGACTAGGATTCGCTATAGCACCATCCTCAGGGCCAACATTTTCAGCAGTCTCATCCCCAGCACTTGACGAAGGAAGAATGTTCTTCTCATGCAAACGCAACAATATTCTGTCCTTTATTTCTGCCTTGCGACTTTGTTTATTCGCTACAATCTGATAATGGTCAGATACCATTAATAAATCCTGCTTCCTACAAATACTCAGTTGTTCTAGTGTCGGGTTTAGAACAAAGTCCTGCAAACTGAAAGCCTCCATCACAAAGAAGAGTTAACTAGGCACAAGATCCCTACCGCGTACACGCGCACTTTACGCACCAACGTCAATTGCCACCAACATACACAAAATGATCACCATTCCAGGTATCACGAAATTGATTATCCCGGACGACCCCCCATTAAATGTTACGACCTCAAGATGGTAGGTCTAAGGGTACCAGGACATTTAAGTGGTGACACATTTAAGTGAGGTTGGTAGCAATTGACAGCTGAACCACCGTATTGCAAGGATAATAAGAGTTTATTTTATTGTTTACGGCAGAGTCAGAACAAAAAAACATGAATAGATAGGTCTACAATAATTTATCCTCCAACCGGAAGGGAAATGAGAGGATCCACAGCGGCGCCAAATGAAAGAAAGAAATATAACAAAACAAAACTAACTCGCCAAAATACTCTAACCTATCTAGGAAAATAAAAGGGAGAAGAAAAGGTCTTCGGCGTTTCCACGCCCTATCTAAACTACTCTAACCCAAAACTAACCCAAAACAAAACATACAGGGAGTGGCGCTTGCTCCTATTCTAGTGTCTCTATACAAAATCACTTTCCTACGTGTAGCACAATCAGTTACCAGTAACTTTCTATCCTCTTTTCCCGGCGGTAGATCAGAGTGAAGTGAAGTGAGGTAGGCAAGGGAGAGAGCAAGGAAAAACAAGAGAGAGGAGAGAGAGTGAGCTTCCACACAGGCGTCTCTTAAACTGACACAGATCTCAGGGATTGGCAGCGAACGCGGTGACGTCACACAGGTTAATGATGATAGATGTCTCCGCTGACGACTGGGATTCCAAGGGGGTGGGGAACCTAAGAGGCGATGAGAGCAGGAAGAGATAGAAAGAGAAAAGAACACCGGCACAACCTTGGGCCGTAACAGCCTAGCTTGCAGTCTCCGCTCTAATTCATCCCAAAGTTGTTCTATCAGGTCGAGACCAGTCAAGTTCCTCCACAATAAACTCGCTCACCCCACACCATAATCCCCCCTCCACCAAACTTTACACTCAGTCATCCATTGGATTGCCAGACAGAGAAGCATGATTCCTCACTCTAGAAAACACATCTCCTTTGTTCTAGAGTCCAGTGGCAGCATGCTTTAAACCACTGCATTTGATGCTTTCCATTGCACTTGGTGAAGTAAGGCTTGAATGCAGCTGCTCAGCAATGAAAACCCATTTCATGAAGCTCTCTACACACTGTTCTTGAGCTAATCTTAAAGCCACACAAAGTTTGGAGGTCTGTAGCTATTGATTCTGCAGAAAGTTCCCGACTTCTGCACACTGTTTTCCCATTTCAGTCCAATGCTCACTGGTTTTGATAACTTTGTCCTTTCACCTAGGTCTCCAACAGATTTCAAGAACCCTTGATGGACATACCTTCACCTTTTTTACTGCATGCTTTCAGGTAAATTAAAATGCAGGTTGTTATTTCAGGTTTCATTTCAGTACCATTTTTGAATGCACATACAAGAAAGGAAATGGCAAATGGGGGATTATTTTAAGTTGTGCAGAAAAAAATCTAGGTAATACTCTGTGCAATTTTCTCAGCAAATAGGGAAAAATACCTGTGCTGTTACAGTTGCAACATTATTTAATACTGTTTGTCTGAGTGTATTCAGTGCCTCTCAGTGGCTGTTTTTCTTTGTAGTGATGTCACAGGAAGTAGGCTTATACAGACTAGATGACCATATGGCTGCTTTGGTTACAATCTCTAGCTATCTGTCGACATCCTACCTGTATTGTATTTTTTATTGGTTAATTGATTTATATACGTATATGGAGACTAAGATTTGGTTATTTGTAACACTTGTAAAAATTTAATGTTAACTGTCACACTACACAGTTATATAAGCTTCACATCTAAGCACAGCAATCTCAGTTGTAATTTGTTTATTGAAGGAAAAGAGCACAACATGCATTGTTAATGTAAGATTGTTTTTATTTCAGTTTCACCCTTTCTAAAGCCTGTGGACTAGCATCTAATGTCTTCAGAGTCGTGGTTGACATTTACAGTGTGAATAGGAGGCAGTATAATACTTAAATGGCCAATCCATATGGAAAAATAGTAGCTGTTGCTAGTATGCCATGCATATGTTATATATAAGCATTCCTAGAGAGATGGATTCTGAGACCCAGAGCATCTCCACAAAAATCTCCCCCATTTAAATGCTGCTTCAAATTAATGGCTTTTCTGCTACATTTGATATAAGTCCTACTCACTTTTAATACAATTCAGAAACATCTTAGATGTGGGCTGTGATGTAAATGATGTAAATTAATTTTGGTTTTAATTTAACAAGATAAAATCACAGTAATTGTGCCATAAACTACCTATGTCTTATTTTATAAATCCTGATGTACTTTACTTCTTCCTGCATTAAACATTCAGTAGGTTTCTTTCCTAGATCTCACTTACTATGATTGTAGTGTAGCTGTTTGGCTAGTATCATTCAGACAGAACTGGGAAAATGAATGATTCCAAGTGGCTAATATTGTTATCAGCATAACGTATCTGTCAGGGTACAAGAAATGTATGCATTAAGACATACACTATGTTGCCAAAAGTATTCGCTCACCTGCCTTGACTCGCATATGAACTTAAGTGACATCCCATTCCTAATCCATAGGGTTCAATGTGACGTCAGTCCACCCTTTGCAGCTATAACAGCTTCAACTCTTCTGGGAAGGCTGTCCACAAGGTTTAGGAGTGTGTTTATGGGAATTTTTGACCATTCTTCCAGAAGCGCATTTGTGAGGTTACACACTGATGTTGGACAAGAAGGCCCGGCTCTCAGTCTCTGCTCTAATTCATCCCAAAGGTTTTCTATCGGGTTGAGGTCAGGACTCTGTGCAGGCCAGTCAAGTTCATCCACACCAGCCTCTGTCATCCATGTCTTTATGGACCTTGCTTTGTGCACTGGTGCACAGTCATGTTGGAAGAGGAAGGGGCCAGCTCCAAACCGTTCCCACAAAGTTGGGAGCATGGAATTGTCCAAAATGTCTTGGTATGCTGAAGCATTCAGAGTTCCTTTCACTGGAACTAAGGGGCCAAGCCCAGCTCCTGAAAAACAACCCCACACCATAATCCCCCCTCCACCAAACTTTACACTTGGCACAATGCAGTCAGACAAGTACCGTTCTCCTGGCAACCACCAAACCCAGACTCGTCCATCAGATTGCCAGATGGAGAAGCGCGATTCGTCACTCCAGAGGACGCGTCTCCACTGCTCTAGAGTCCAGTGGCGGCGTGCTTTACACCACTGCATCCGACGCTTTGCATTGCACTTGGTGATGTATGGCTTGGATGCAGCTGCTCGGCCATGGAAACCCATTCCATGAAGCTCTCTGCGCACTGTTCTTGAGCTAATCTGAAGGCCACATGGAGTTTGGAGGTCTGTAGTGATTGACTCTGCAGAAAGTTGGCGACCTCTTCGCACTATGCGCCTCAGCATCCACTGACCCCGCTCCGTCAGTTTACATGGCCTACTACTTCGTGGCTGAGTTGCTGTCGTTCCCAAACACTTCCACGTTCTTATAATACAGCTGACAGTTGACTGTGGAATATTTAGGAGCGAGGAAATTTCACGACTGGATTTGTTGCACAGGTGGCATCCTATCACAGTTCCACGCTGGAATTCACTGAGCTCCTGAGAGCGACCCATTCTTTCACAAATGTTTGTAAAAACAGTCTGCATGCCTAGGTGCTTGATTTTATACACCTGTGGCCATGGAGGTGATTGGAACACCTGATTCTGATTATTTGGATGGGTGAGCGAATACTTTTGGCAATATAGTGTGTGTGTTCTGGCACATAGGTGGTTGAATGAACTTCCCCAAGTAAAAAGTACAATTATACTATAACAAAGTTGTATAACAGAGGATTCACCTATCCATCCAGTACATCCATTGCTTATCCTACTGGGTCATGGGCAACCTCTAAACCTGAGCAGCTGGAGTAAACCCAGAGGCATGGGGAGATCTAATCATTTTGGTGAATGGAATAAAATGATTTGAGTAATGGGAGTCACCTGAAATTACCAGTACTATTTTTTTTGTTTGTTATGATGCTAATGCAAGAATTAAGTAAGAAAATGTTACTGACTGTATTATTATTATTATTATTATTATTAACATATAATATTATACACACCTGCATAAAGCATATTTTAACAATCTTCTCCGTTATTATTATTATTATTATTATTATTATTATACTATTTACTATGACTTTTACTTAATTTGACTAATTTTTAGACTTATTTTTAGTTGAGATTAGATTATAGTTACTTTTTAATAGAGAAGCTAAGTTTTGAACTTAAAGCATACTGAAGATTTTACTAAACATTATTACTGCTGTAGAAAAAAAAATACAGAATGTTAATCAGATCAACAGCTAACGGCGGAACAATTGCGGAATATTGTTTCCGCCCGACAGGACTATGAAAGCACAAGGGTTAGCCAATAGAATTAGCTAAACTCAAAATGAACTAGACACGGATACGGTTTTCATAAAGCATATTTTCCCACAGTAACTCGGCTATTTTTAAGATTAGCTTTTGTGGAACCGAAAGTGACGGAATTTAGCCGAGCATGTTGAAATAAAGCTTATCGAGGTACCTCCTATCGTGGAATACCCCCCTGGTCTTCTCAATGTAAATCCTTAAAGTATCCCTTATATATATATATATATATATATATATATATATATATATATATATATATATATGTATATGTGTGTGTGTGTGTGTGTGTATGTATGTGTGTGTGTGTGTAAAGCAATCTTTCCCTGTGTTTTCCGCCCTTCCACCCTTCTCCCTGTCACCTACGTTCCTTGTCTTTTGTGTAAGGGGAGGGGCAGTGCAGCGTGTCAGTTACTCGCCACACATATGTTTGCAACGTGCTCTAAACTGCATTCGACATTTAGCTCAGTTAACCGTAGGGAAACCTGTTCTCTCCTGCCACATTTAAGGATATTTGTTACGTGCCTGGCTTTCATATCCGAACAGCAAACACGGAATTCAGATTTTATCTCTCATCGGCTTTGAATAATGCGCTGTAAAGCAAGCCTGGACAAGAGTGAGTCCTCACTGGTTCGTACAGATTGTTATATTGTTTCATTAAATTGCTAGCTGTTAATGATTAATTCTGAACTGCTGGATGTTTGCTTAGTGTGTAAAACGGGAGTTTACAATACTGGTCTCGTCCTGTCGTGGAAGTTATGGCTTTGTTTACGTGTGGTGTCATTAGGGGAAGGGGCAGGTGGAGACTCCATGAGACTCCACTCTGCAGCAAGACCTTATCCGTATGTTATCCGTACCAACACCCGCCCTGTAGCTTTTTAAAAATAACAGAGTAGGTCTGTGTTACTGAAAAGAAGACTGAACACACACACACACACACACACACACACACACACACACTCACACTGCGGCATTTCAAGTTAATTACAAATTCTGATACATTAGCAAATTACAGCTAAGAATTTCTGTTGATTATTTGTATTTGGAAGTAGTGCTTTATAGGGAATTGTGTCAACTGCATAGCTAGGAAAATGTTACGACTGTTAATCCCTAAACACCTCCAGATAAAGACTTTTTATTGTTCATTCTAGTGCTAGATTGGTCAACTGTGGTCTGTAAACAAAAAGAATAACTTAAAAAAGAAGTGAAAAATAATGATGAATTAATTAGTTTATTATATTATAATATATATATGTTTGATTTACTGAACTTACTGGCAAGCTTTCTATCCTGTATCTAGTGTACTGATTAAGCTAACAATGCAGGTTCTTTATTAGGGGTTATCTTGATCTCTGTAGTAAATTTACAGCATATGAATGTCTCCTGTTCCATGTTTTTCCTAGACTTTTTTCTCACTTTCCCCTGCCTTTTCTTCTTTTAAAAGCATATGACCTCTATTTGCCTTTTTTCTTGTATTCACACTAGAATAAAAATTAGAGTATAAGATTGAGCCACAGCACTTAGGGTAAACATACCTATTAAGCTCATCAAATCTACATTGAGACAAATATTTAGAATGCAAGACATTGATTTCAGTTGGAAACATTATGTTAAAATAAAATTTTAATAAAATATAAATCTAATTAATCAATATTAAATTAAAATCTAATTCATTAAATTCATAAAGTCTGGCTATGCTTAATGGGTACATTTTTGCACCCTTTAAGCCTACCCCTGTTCGAAATAAGCTCACAACACATTTTATTAAAAATTCTTGTTTAATTTAAACCTTCATTAAAAAATAAGTTTTATTTGGAGATTCAATGAAAAAAAATCTTCTGAATTCAAATCACAAGCTGTTAAATGTGTTTAATTTTTCACGGTTGCGCAAGACTCATATAGCTACTGGTCAGATATGACAGGATTCTGATGGCTCTCTTTTAGTACAGTCAACATGACTTTTATCTTTTGGCAGATAACTATATATAATTTGGCATGAACTTGATTTTGTCATCAAGGCTGTTAAAAATTCATAAGTGTAATAATTTAAAGATTAACTCAAAGTGACAGTTATCAGTGAATATTTAAAGTCTGTTTATGATTTTGTTTTTGGTTTATGTTCCAGTTTATGGCATTCTGTGTAAGTGAGCCTAAAGGGAGCAGACTGTTATGTCTGTCCCAGACATCAAGTAGGGTAGTAAATATATATGTATCTGAGCTCAAAGATTGTCAGCCTCAGGAAAAAGCTCTGATACTACCCTCTTATGGGGTTAACACTCCCTGTGTTGATCTTGTGTAGATCATCTCACTTACCATTAAAATGACCAGTACAGTATTTGGTGTTTCTGTTTCTGTACAGTCTGCTCCCTTTAGGCTCACTTACACAGAATGCCATAAACTGGAACATAAACCAAAAAAAAAAATCATAAACAGACTTTAAATATTCACTGATAACTGTCACTTTGAGTTAATCTTTAAATTATTACACTTATGAATTTTTAACAGCCTTGATTTGGTGTATATATATATATATATATATATATATATATATATATATATATGTGTGTATGTGTGTACAGTATCTCACAGAAGTGAGTACACTTCTCACATTTTTGAAAATATTTTATTATATCTTTTCATGTGACAACACTGAAGAAATGACACTCTGCTACAATGTACAGTAGTGAGTGTACAGCCTGTATAACAGTGTAAATTTGCTGTCCCCTCAAAATAACTCAACACACAGCCATTAATGTCTAAACCGTTGGCATGTGACTCGTTAGTGTTACGAGGTCTCAGGTGTGAATGGGGAGCAGGTGTGTTAAATTAGAGTGTGAGAGCAATAACACCACTCATACTGGTCACTGGAAGTTCAACATGCCACCTCATGGCAAATAACTTTCTGAGGACCTGAAAAAAAGAATTGTTGCTCTACATAAAGATGGCCTAGGCTATAAAAAGATTTCCAAGACCCTCCAAGACGACCACTGCCTTGCTAAAGAAGCTGAGGGTAAAGGTGATGGACTGGCCAAGCATATCTTTAGACCTAAATCCTATTGGTGAACTCCATGCCCAAGAGGGTTAAGGCAGTGCTTGAAAATAATGGTGGCCACACAAAATATTGACACTTTGGGCCCAATTTGGACATTTCCACTTACGGGTGTACTCACTTTTGTTGCCAACAGTTTAGACATTAATATCTGTGTGTTGAGTTATTTTGAGGGGACAGCAAATTTACACTGTTATACAGGCTGTACACTCACTACTTTACATTGTAGCAGTGTGTCATTTCTTCAGTGTTGTCACATGAAAAGATATAAAATATTTACAAAAATGTGAGGGGTGTACTCACTTCTGTGAGATACTGTGTGTGTGTGTGGGGGTGTGTGTGTGTGTATACAGGTGCGTGTGCACATGGGGAACTTGGGAACACATGGCACCAGGATGCACTATGGGCAGAAGGCAAGCCGGCGGAAGCAGTGTCATGCTTTTGGTAGTGTTCTGCCGGGAAACCTTAGGTCCTGCCATCCATGTGGATGTTACTTTGGCACATACCATTTGCCTAAGCAGTGTTGCTGATCATGTACACCCTTTCATAGAAACGGTATTCCTTGATGGCTGTGGCCTCTTTCAGGATAATGCACCATGCCACAAAATGAAAATGGTTCAGGAATGGTTTGATGAGCACAACAAGGTGTTGACTTGGCCTTCAAATTCTCCAGATTTCAATTCAGTCAAGCATCTGTGGGATGTGCTGGACAAAGTCTGATCTATGGAGAACCCACCTTGCATCTTACAGGACTTACAGGATCTGCTGCTAACATCTTGGTGCAAGATACCACAGCACAACTTCAAGGATCTAGTTGAATCCATGCCTTGACAGTTCAGGGCTGTTTTGATAGCAAAAGGGGACCAACACAATATTAGGCAGGTGTTAATAATGTTATGGCTGATCGGTGTATCTATACTGATATGGACTGGGTATTGTATTAGGAACGAAAGGATGTCACATCGTTTGATGGAAATCAAAATGATCAACCTACAGAGGGCTGAATTCAAAGACACCCTGAAATGGTACTCAGTTGTTTGTATGGCCCCCATGCGATTTTATGCATGCCTGACAATGTTAGGACGTGCGCCTAATGAGACGACGGATGGTGTATTTCCTCCCAGATCTGGACCAGGGCATCACTGAGCTCCTGGACAGTGTGAGGTTCAACCTCATGTCCTAGAGGTGTCCTATTGGATTTAGGTCAGGCGAGCATCCTCCAGAAACTGCCTGCATACTTATGCCACATGAGCCTGGGCATTGTCATGCACCAAGAGGAACCCAGGATCCACTGCACCAGCGTAGGGTCTGACGATGGGTCCAAGGATTTCATCCCTATACCAAATGGCAGTCAGGCTGCCATTGTCTAGCCTGAAGAGGTCTGTGTGTTCCTCCATGAATATGCTTTCCCAGACCATCACTGACCCACCACCAAACTGGTCATGCTGATCAATGTTACAGGCAGCATAATGTTCTCCATGGCTTCTCCAGACCCTTTCACATCTATCACATGGGCTCGGGGTGAACCTGCTCTCATTTGTGAAAAGCACAGGGCCCCAGTGATGGATTTGCCAATTCTCATGTTTAACGGCAGATGCCAGTAGAGCTTCACGGTCCCGGGCAGTGAGCACAGGGGCACAGGGCTGTCTCCTAGAATATCCTCCATGCTCTTGAGACTGTGCTGTGAGACACAGCAAACTTTTTGGCAATGGCACGGGTCCAGGTATCACTTTATGCTACCAGTAGTGACACTGACTCTAGCCAAATGCAAAACTATTTAATTCAATTTATTTTGTATAGTGCCTTTTACAATGAACATTGTCTCAAAGCAACAAAGAAGACAAAAGAAGAGAAACGGAGAAAGGGGAGAGGAAAATATATAACTAAATAACTAGAAATAAGAATAAATTATTAAATTAAATTATTAAACTATTTTATTTTATCCCAAATGAGCAAGCCTGTGGTGATGGTGGCAAGGACAAACTCCCTGTAATGATATGAGGAAGAAACCTTTAGAGGAACCAGGCTCAGAAGGGAACCCATCCTCATTTGGGTGACACTAAACCAGGGGTAGGCAAGTTCGGTCCTAGAGAGCTGCAGCCCTCAGATTTCAGCTCCAGCCCTGTCTGGAGCCTTAGTGATCCTGAAGACGTTGATTAGCTTGTTCAGGTGTGTTTGTTTAGGATTGGAGCTGAACTGACCAGATCAATAACCCAGGAGTTTAATTGACTTGATGGTATACTCTGATTAAAAAGTGTATTTTTATATATACACTATATTGCCAAAAGTATTCGCTCACCTGCCTTGACTCGCATATGAACTTAAGTGACATCCCATTCCTAATCCATAGGGTTCAATATGACGTCGGTCCACCCTTTGCAGCTATAACAGCTTCAACTCTTCTGGGAAGGCTGTCCACAAGGTTTAGGAGTGTGTTTATGGGATTTTTTGACCATTCTTCCAGAAGCGCATTTGTGAGGTCACACACTGATGTTGGACGAGAAGGCCTGGCTCTCAGTCTCCGCTCTAATTCATCCCAAAGGTGTTCTATCGGGTTGAGGTCAGGACTCTGTGCAGGCCAGTCAAGTTCATCCACACCAGCCTCTGTCATCCATGTCTTTATGGACCTTGCTTTGTGCATTGGTGCACAGTCATGTTGGAAGAGGAAGGGGCCAGCTCCAAACTGTTCCCACAAAGTTGGGAGCATGGAATTGTCCAAAATGTCTTTGTATGCTGAAGCATTCAGAGTTCCTTTCACTGGAACTAAGGGGCCAAGCCCAGCTCCTGAAAAACAACCCCACACCATAATCCCCCCTCCACCAAACTTTACACTTGGCACAATGCAGTCAGACAAGTACTGTTCTCCTGGCAACCGCCAAACTCAGACTCGTCCATCAGATTGCCAGATGGAGAAGCGCGATTCGTCACTCCAGAGAACGCGTCTCCACTGCTCTAGAGTCCAGTGGCGGCGTGCTTTACACCACTGCATCCGACGCTTTGCATTGCACTTGGTGATGTATGGCTTGGATGCAGCCGCTCGGCCATGGAAACCCATTCCATGAAGCTCTCTGCGCACTGTTCTTGAGCTAATCTGAAGGCCACATGAAGTTTGGAGGTCTGTAGCGATTGACTCTGCAGAAAGTTGGCGATCTCTTCGCACTATGCGCCTCAGCATCCGCTGACCCCGCTCCGTCAGTTTACGTGGCCTACCACTTCGTGGCTGAGTTGCTGTCGTTCCCAAACACTTCCACTTTCTTATAATACAGCTGACAGTTGACTGTGGAATATTTAGGAGCGAGGAAATTTCACGACTGGATTTGGTGCACAGGTGGCATCCTATCACAGTTCCACGCTGGAATTCACTGAGCTCCTGAGAGCGACCCATTCTTTCACAAATGTTTGTAAAAACAGTCTGCATGCCTAGGTGCTTGATTTTATACACCTGTGGCCATGGAAGTGATTGGAACACCTGATTCTGATTATTTGGATGGGTGAGCGAATACTTTTGGCAATATAGTGTGTGTATATATATATATATATATATATATATATGTGTGTGTATGTATATTTATATATATATATATATATATATATATATATATATATATATATATATATATATATATATATATATATATATATACACAGCTCTGGAAAAAAAAAACAAGAGACCACTGCAAAATAATGAGTTTGTTTTTTCTTACAGGTGCAGGTATTGGTGATATGAACTTTTTTGTTTCATTTTTTGTGAACTGCTGACAATATTTCTCCTAAATTCAAAATATAACTATTGTTATTTAGAGTGTATATTCAAAGGAAATGACAACACATCAAAATAACCCAAGATCATGCAGTATTTGCAGATCTTTAATAACTCAAATAATTTGTAAACAAATTATGTTCATGCTTTGGCTAAATAAAATTAAGAAATCAGTATTTGAGTATTTCTTTTTTTTTTCCATAGTATATATTCCCATGACCACCAAGCTGCCACTGCTGGGCCCTTAAGCAAGGCCCTTAACCCTCAATTGCTCAATGTATAAATATGTCACCTTTTAATTTTGTTGGGCTGGCATAGAGGGGTGGTCATGTTCACTTTTTAAATAGATACGTCAAGTTCCCACTGTTAAAGGAAGTCGCTTGGTATTAGGTGCTGGTAGCCAGTAATGTGGGGTTTGGCAGAATACATTTCATATTCAGAATATGAAAAAAATCTGTTATTTTGCTGTGGGGACATCACATTAGCTTATAAGAAAGCTAGTCTCTGTCACACTAATTTTGAAACCTGCTGACCTGTATCAACTTCACAGTTGGCAGTGAGCAAACCTTTACTCTCTCATATTGTGTGTGTGTGTGTGTGTGTCTAAGTGAGTGAGTGTCTTGCTGAATATAGGATATAGTGTCCTAATACAGAGCTTCCCACAGGTGTGGGATAAACTTGGAGCAGTAGCTGGGGGAAAGGCTGGCATTACCTTCCAGCACAAAAAACTGTGCGTGATAGACAACAAATAATGTGTGACCTTAATGCAATATTTGGATTTATTGAATATTTTTTATTAATTTCACATAATATGTTTCACAGGTCCATCCCCCAACCCCCCTTTTCAACTACCCACATAGGAAAAGTAAGACAAAGATTAAGCGTAGTTACTTGTGGTGCTGTGCATCTCTCTTCCTAACTGATTACTCATTATTCTATCTGATTTGTATACATTTCACTTAGCTTGATGGTATACTGTTTTGTTATTACAGTAATACTAACTTGTGAATGAACAGATACGTCTGCATTGTTGTCTGTTACCATGACAATAGAGGTGCACCCACTGATACCCTTTCAGGCATACAACCAGTATATTTAAGCAGCATACCAGCGAGCTGTACATGCACACAAAAGTGTGGACAAACTAAACAAATGATCAAATCAGATAAACTAATTAGTCAAACTAGAGAGGAATTCTTACATTTTATCTCAGTGATAGCTTTTGCTACCTCGAGTTTCAAAAGTGACTGTTATTTGTATAGTAAAGATCTTTGACTACTGTCATGATATTTGTCTTGGACACCAGAGTGAGCTAGCAGTTTCTGTCATGTCTCATGGATATCACTTCAGACAGAAGACGGGTTACAAAACCACCAAATGTAAAAGAAAACAAGTTGTCAAAGTACAGGCTTGTTAGGTCTGATTCAGTTCACATTTTGACAAATTTCTCCAGACTTTGGAATGTGTGCCCGGGGTGTTGTTGGTCTGGCTGTGATTTTACCTCCTTTCACACATTTGCCCAGTGCAGCCTTTTTGTAGCTTGAAAAGCTATAAGAGTGGGGAAAAACTCAAAATGCATTTCTCCCTTCTGTCCCTGGCTGCACTGAATGAGTAAGGTGTTAAGTTATGGCACGGATAAAGATGCATTTGGCTCACTCTGTATGTCACTTAGTTGGAGCTTAGTATGTTACTGCTGGAGGAGGGTGCTGTATCACCCCCTTCGCATGTTGTGTCAGTGCAGATCTACGGAACCTTCTTGCAGCAGAACCTGGATTGGGCCCTCGAACCGCCTTTGCTTCCAGTGGCAACTCCTGTTATCCAGGGCTGGCTCTAGGCATGGGCAGGCTAAGACCACCCAAACATCTGTCTTGCCCACCCAATCAAAATTTGGTAAAGACAGGTATACAAATACATTTTTATTTTTATTTTGTATGATTTGTGATTTGATAAAAGCAGTCTGAGGTGGGCTGTGTGTTGAAAAGTTTGAAGAAGGGGTGTAGAAAGCCCCGACCAATCACAACGCAAAACCAAACAGTTTCCCGTTTTTGATTGGCTGTAAGTAACGGCGCGGTCTACACTCGCAAGGCGAGGCGGCTTGCCGGTCTGTCAAGGATTACGGAGAAGCTGACACGCAATTCATAAAGTGTGAAAGTATTTGCTTCCAAATGCAATGCATCGATTTTTGGTTCCTTTAAAAAAGCCTGTTAGTGGCTCCAGCAACAGTGTGCCCTCTGTTGCTTCAAAAAATCCATCATCCCCAGCTCCCATGTCAGAAAAAATTCTGACTCCCTCCACCGCAGTCCCCCAAAATCATGCTGCTGGTGGAAGCGAAACAATGGACCTTAACTTGCACACACCATCCCAGCCATTATTAAGCAGCTACCCTAAACGAGCATTTGGGTCCATATCACGGTCATTAATGCTGGATGGTACCGCTCACGATGATGGCTGGAATACAGTGTATTGCAGGACACATGCTTTTGTTTCCCCTGTCACAAATTCGGTGTCACTAGTGAGAGAGATTTAGTGTTTTTTTACCTCGCATGGTTACACAAATTGGAAAGCAGCACTGGAACGCGACAGGGGTTTGGAAAAGCATGTATCCAGTCAATGTCATGTACAGTCTATGGCTACATGGTCAGAATTAAAATGTAGGGAGGCACCTGGGGAAACTATAGACTGCATGCTAGTGGGCAAAACACTGCTGGAAAAAAACAGGTATTATGTCAAAAGCATTGGAGATGTGGTTAAATTTCTCTGTGTTAATGAGCAAGTACTGCGTGGAACAACAAAAACCACTTCAATGATACATCTGCAGGCCTCTTTCTTAATTTGTTTGAATACACTTTAGAAAAGGATGCATTTCTGGCTGATATAGTGAATGGTATACCAAAACATGCAAAGTATAATTCTAAGGACATTCAGAATGAAATCACTGAAACACTTGCGGATATGGTTCGTTCATAGATTAAGCACAGATACACTGATGCTGACTCAGCAGGGTTTTGCCTCAAAAGTGATGGGACATGTGACAAGTGTAATGTGGAAAATTTGTCAGTAATTATAAGGTTTGTGTGCAATTCCTTGCCTGAGGAGCATTTGATTGGGTTGCTTGACTTGCACCAACTGGATGCTGAATACAATCCACACAATTATTGAGCTGGTTACTGTGCTGACAGCATAGTTAGTCAGTGCTATGATGGTGCCTCAGTGATGAATGGGGTACGAGGCGGTGTGCAAGCCCTGCTGCAGAACAAGCTTGGTCAGTATATTCCTTACATTCATTGTTATAACCACCAGCTACATTTAGCAGTTGTGCATGCCATCCAGTGTGATCCATGTGGGAAAAAGTTTTTTGACTTTGCCAATTCCCTATATAACTTTTTCCGTCACCACTATGTGGCTGAGAAGTATGATGCTCCTTGTCTTAAACGATTGCTTGAAATTCTATGGACAAGCCATTATGAAGTCACAAAGTGCATTACTGAAAATGAAGATGTGCTTCTCAGTATTCTCTCAAACATTGCAGAGGATGATTTTGCCACCACTGACCTGAGCACTGAAGCAGCAGGCCTTTTAATCCAAATCAAAAGACATTTCTAGTTCGGGTGCTTGGAGTCCTAAAACCAGCTAATGCTATTCTCCAGTCTCAAACAGTGGATGTGTGTAAAGCTGGTGAGATTGCCAGTGCATCCTTGGGGACCCTAAAGGCCATTCGTAGAGATGAGTTTCGGACATATGATGATGTACACCCTATTAAGAGAAGAAGAACGCTGAATAAAAATCTAGATGACAGTGTTGTGTTGTCCACAGTGGGCCATACTGATTGTGAAAAATCTGCAATACTGCCCAGCCAGTCTCTAAAGAGAGCCTTGCTTTCCATTCTCGACAGGGCCATCACTGAAATGGAAAACAGATTTTCCACAAAAAATGTTGACTTGATGAAAACAGCATCTTGTCTTGTGCCTACGTCTAGTGCATTTCTAGATGCCACATTGTTGAGCCCTCTGCATTTGCTTGCTGGTACTGCAGATAGTGTAAGTCTGGAAAATGAAATTCTTGTTGCCAAGCCTATGCTTGCCAAAACATTTTCTTGTGAAACAGACCTGTCAACTTTATGCAAACACCTGCAAAACTACAAAGAAGCCTTTCCAGAGCTAGATAAATTGTATGTAACTGCCCTTGTCATTAGTGTGTCTTCAGCATCATGTAAGAGTTCCTTCTCAACTCCTTCACAGGTTCTGACACCCTTTCGTCGCTGTATGTTACACTCGCAAAAGAGCCACTTAGTGATTTTGACCCATGAGAAGTCTATCACTAGCAGCTTAGATATGGATGAATTTGTTAGGGCATTTGCTAGACAAAAACAGGAGACTGATGCTGTAGATGAGTAGATGATGTATGTATAGTGTATGCTGAATCAGTATTCCTTCAAAATGAACAAAACACTTTAAACACATACACTTAGTAGTAATAGTTTGTGGTGCTAACATACCACTGAAAAGAAAAAAAATGAATCTATCTATTTATCTCTCTCTCTCCATGGTTTTTTTTTAACGTTTACTTAATTTCTTTCTTCAAAATATTACTTGAATATTTAATTTTTAGTTGGCCCAAACTTCACTCCAACTTTACAAAGATTATAGTATTGCCTGAATTTGTGCTGCTTAGTCCAGTCATTAGCCATTCTGAACATTGAAAATAACCCTTCGTTTAACTTTTTTAACCCGACCCCCAAAAATTGCCCACCTGGGATCTCTGTCTGCCCACCCTTCTATGGTTGGCAAGAACTGGGCCTGCTGTTATTTTTGATGTGGACCCAGTCCCTGCAGGTACAGGGGTTGGACAATGAAACTGAAACGCCTGGTTTTAGACCACAATAATTCATTAGTATGGTGTAGGGCCTCCTTTTGTGGCCAGTACAGCATCAATTCATCTTGGGAATGACAGATACAAGTCCTGCACAGTGGCCAGAGGGATTTTGAGCCATTCTTCTTGCAGAATAGTGGCCAGGTCACTACGTGATGCTGGTGCAGGAAAACATTTCCTGACTCGCTCCTCCAAAACACCCCAAAGTGGCTCAATAATATTTAGATCTGGTGACTGTGCAGGCCATGGGAGATGTTCAACTTCACTTTCATGTTCATCAAACCACTCTGTCACCAGTCTTGCTGTGTGTATTGGTGCATTATCATCCTGATACATGGCACCGCCTTCAGGATACAATGTTTGAACCATTGGGTGCACATGGTCCTCCAGAATGGTTCGGTACTCCTTGGCAGTGACGCACCCATCTAGCACAAGTATTGGGCCTAGGGAATGCCATGATATTGCAGCCCAAACCATCACTGATCCACCCCCATGCTTCACTCTGGGCATGCAACAGTCTGGGTGGTACGCTTCTTTGGGGCTTCTCCACACCGTAACTCTCCTGGATGTGGGAAAGACAGTGAAGGTGGACTCATCAGAGAACAATACATGTTTCACATTGTCCACAGCCCAAGATTTTCGCTGCTGGCACCATTGAAACCGACGTTTGGCATTGGCACGAGTGACCAAAGGTTTGGCTATAGCAGCCCAGCCATGTACATTGACCCTATGGAGCTCCTGACAGACAGTTTTGGTGGAAACAGGAGAGTTGAGGTGCACATTTAATTCTGCAGTGAGTTGGGCAGCTGTGGTTTTATGTTTTTTGGATACAATCCGGGTTAGCACCCGGACATCCCTTTCAGACAGCTTCCTCTTGCGTCCACAGTTACTCCTGTTGGATGTGGTTCGTCCTTCTTGGTGGTATGCTGACATTACCCTGGATACCGTGGCTCTTGATACATCACAAAGACTTGCTGTCTTAGTCACAGATGCGCCAGTGAGACATGCACCAACAATTTGTCCTCTTTTGAACTCTGATATGTCACCCATAATGTGTGCATTGCAATATTTTAAGCAAAACTGTGCTATTACTCTGCTAATTAAACCTTCACACTCTGCTCTTACTGGTGGAATGTGCAATCAATGAAGATTGGCCACCAGGCTGGTCAAATTTAGCCATGAAACCTCCAACACTAAATTGGCCAGTGTTTCAGTTTCATTGTCCAACCCCTGTATACAGAGCAACTGTGGATGCAGATGACACAGCATCTTTAACTTTTGAATGTAATGCTGACAGATTTTAGACAAAGTGGCACAGTATCTCACCATGGCGTCTTCACATGCAGCTGTAGAAGGCAGAGGGCATTCACCCTAACAAGATGCCTTGACTCTGTGGGTGAAATGACATATATCAAACCCAAGATAAACTGACACTTACTACAAAGCTTGGTTTACAAATGCTGGCTTGTTGTCACTGATGATAGCTCCTGGAATTCCCCACCTAGGAATAATTTAACTGTGTTTTCACCACAACTCCACCATCCTCTTTAGGGGTAGAGATATTCTTTTCAGCTGAACCGTGGCCCTAGATCCTTTGATTCTCAAATGCTAGCTTTGCCAGTGATGCATGGAGTTACCTCCCTAAAAATCTTGCCTTGTGAAAAAGATAAAGACAGACAGCAACAGCCTCAGTTGTCCAAAGGATATACAAGAAAGTCAACTTTTTTATTTTCAATGGATTTTTATTGCAAAAGTCCTATCTTGCCCTACTGATGCAGTGCAGTGTAAAAAATTAAATGTCATGTAGTTAGTGGCTTCTACACTATGATGTACAATGTGGTATGGCAGCAGGGACCATTCATAAACATACAATACCAAAATGGCAGTTTTCTACCCCTTAAATTAACAGGAAAATTTTCTGACAACAAAAACGTGTTTAACCGTGGAATCATCTAAGGTGCATGTCGGTGGCATGGTGTAGGATTCTATGATAGTAATTTCACCAGCAGCCAATTTTCTGTAAGTCCTAACACAATTATATGAGGGCTTTAAATAAAGCTGATGATTTTTAAAAAGACAGTGTTGCTCCTGAATCTACCAAAAATGTGATGGACTGTCCAGTTATCACTAATGTTACTTGAGGCAATTTTCTATACTCTGGTTCACTTTTATCATACATGGTAAGGGATGGACCATCTGCTTTATGTGCATTAATTTTAGCCCCTATGTGTTTAATAGCAGACATACCTGTCTCACAAGCAATTGGAGATTATGAGTCACCCGGTGTTGTATTGTGATTGTTGTGCAGGCTGGTCTATGACTGGCGTTCACTCCCTTGTCTCCTGCTCTCAATCTGTTTGGGAAAATTGTCATGGCCTTTTGTTTTTAAGCTGGGAGGCACTCACTCATTCCAAGTGGTCATTTTCTAACTTTTTTTGATGAGTGTACTTCTCATGTTGTTCCTTGTGGCACTGATTGTGTCTTTTTGCAAGCTTTGCAAGTTGTAGAATGACTGTCGGAACTAAGCATTGTCACCACATTCCCGATTCTTTCTTTTCTATTTCTATAGTCAGTTGTAGAGTCATTCTGACTGATAAACAACACTGGAACCTTATGAAAGTCTTATTTCAGCACTATTACCATCAGTCAATTGATGGTCTATATTCTTGGACAAATTGCAACAGTTGTGTTTTGAACCCAGTCACATTATCCACAGGACTACAAACATGGGCCATGGCATGAGCTGTGACACTTTGATCTGTTTACAGTCTGAAAACCAGGATGTTTTTCCCCTGGAGCTTCTATCATCTGCAGTTGAAAGTTACCATCCCCATATTCTTCATATTCCTTTTTTTTTTTTACTTTGGAAGATGAATTGATAAATATACTTTGGTAAAAATACTTCAACATACTTTGTAATTTCTCGTAAAAACACTCATCTTTGTGTTGAATCTTTCATGATTGGACCAGGGACCCTGTCTGTGGACAACTGCTCACCCGAAGGGAGGTGAAAAGCCACTTGTGCATCTGTTCCATTACTTACTTAAGTTGGCCACCAAGCATATCCCTTCCCTACGTATATTAAAGTATTGTGGAAATTGTCGTCACATAGACCTTTATACACGGTACAGTATGTAGGTAAATGCTTTTACACTGTGCTTGATATGAAAATAGAGTCAGGAAAAAAAAAAATTCTAAAAATGGAATTAACACTAAGGTAAAAAAAAAAAAAAAAACTAGATACAAATAAGATACAATAAAATAGAATATATAGGGCATATAGGAAAATATGGTTTAATATTGCAACAGAAAAGTAAATAGATAAAAATATAGAACAAGTAGTATCCAAATGCAGTGATTGGTTCTATATATAGTACAGTGATGTGGTATGAATGGAATTTATATGAATATCGAATGTTATATATTTTTGGCTCAGTGTGGATAGTATGCACAGCTGATCTCACCACTCTCTGGAGAGCTTGTCGGTCCTGCTTGGTGCTGTTCCCAAACCAGGCTATGAAAGTCCTTAGTACCTGAGTGGGCAGTTTAAAGTCCTTTAAGTGTCTGAGGTGGTAGAGACAATGCCAGGCCTTCTTCACCACAGTGTTGCTGAAACAGAAACATGACAGGTCTTGCAAGATGTGAACACCTAGGTACTAGAACTTGTCCACTCTCTGCACTGTGCTCCCATTGATCATGAGTGGCTAGCAGTTTCTTTCCTGCTTTGTGTCAAAGTCCACTATCAACTCCTTTATCTTGCTTACATTCAGGAGGAGACTGTACGCCATACAATCATATGTGTACAGTGAGTACCGAGGGGTCTCAGAACATAACCCGATGGGTTCCAGTGCTAATGGTGAAGGAGGATGAGACATGGTTGCCCAACTGTACTGCTTGTGGTCTGTCTATCAGGAAGTTTAAGATCCATTGACACAGGGTCGGGCTAAGTCCCAGGACTTAGAGGTGAGTATGGAGGCTGAACTGTAGTATACAAACAGCATGTTAACATAATTCCCCTTTTTGCTGTCTAGGTGGCTCATAGCTGTATGATGGAGGTGTGCAATGGTGTGCTCAGTAGAGTGGTTAGGATGGTACGCAAACTTCAGTGGGTCCAGGTGTCAGGTAGTGAAGTAGTGATGTCTGTGAAGAAGTGAAGTCTCTGACCAGTCTCTCAAAACACTTCATCACAACGGAGGACATGGCTACTGGGCAAAAGTCCTGAATTCCTTGCCCCTAGATAATAAATGTGTTTTCCGCTCTGGCACTCTCTGTATGCATGCTTCTTGTAGTGCTAATAGCACTGCTAGCATCATTAGTGCTGTGGGCTGCAGCCTTGAAATGAGCGTAAAAGGTGTTTAGCTTGTCCACCAGCAAAGCAACTGCTTCTGAAGGATGAAGGTGTTTTATAGTCCGCCATCATTCTTAGTCCATGCCACAGACTCCTAGAGCCACTGTGCTGAAACCGTGACACTAGTTTCCTCCTATAGCACTACTTCAAAATCCATTTATTTGAGAACATTTATTCTTGAGCACAGTAACAGGATCGGCAGTTGAAGACAATACATTTAGAAACAAAGTCTAAAGACAGACTTTACTGAACTATTTTACTAAACAGGAGCCAAGTAGCACAAACAAAGTTAGTGAACAAAGAGTAAGTTTAGTTGAGAATTAATGAAATCCCATATTTTTAATCAGTGTATGCAGTTTAATAGACCGTGACCTGAATAAACCATCAGGCATTGTGTTTGATTGGTTCATTCTAAAGTTCCCAAGTTATGCTCATTTGCTGGAGTTCTGGTTGATTCCAGAGTGACATCTTGGGAAACCAACCAGGATGTTGAATAGGGTGATTAGCAGACTGGCCAGAGTTGTGCATACAGATTTTAGAAGCGTGTTTAAATTAACAAGAATGGTTAAACAGGATGAAGTGTTGATGAAGAACAAACTAAACTCACAAAGCACAGACTCAGAGTGTAAAGAAAAGAAAAGAAAAGAAGCAAAATAAAAAGAAATGAAGTGAGACTAGCCCACGTTAGACCAAGCTAAACTAGATTGCTGTGCTGTAATTGGACAATTTTTTTTTTTTTTTTTTTCTTCATAAAAAGTACAATATGTTACTTCAAAATGTCGTGGAGTAAAAGTAGAGTCTCTTTTTTTATACTTTAGTAAAGTACAGATACTGGAAAAATATTCTTAAGTACAGTAAAGAATTACATTTACTCCATTAATGCCCACCACTGAACGGGAGTAACTGTTGATGTCACAGAAATGTTGCTTTTAGTGGTGCCAGCAGTGGAAATCTTGGGCACAATATGAAAGTATTGTTCTCTGTCCACTAACTGTCTTTCCCACATAATCAGTGTCACCTAAGCCAAATGTGAGCAGTGTTTCCCACACATTACTTGGGTGGGCTGCCTGCTATATTAATGGCCGTCAAAGTACATTTGGTGACCAGTCAGTGTGGTCCATGTACCTTTTGGTTATTCAATTTTTATTTTCAAAAGCTTTTTAAAAATAAAAACGAGTTTCTATTAACAATTAATGAAGAAAACGTTTTACAGCATCTTTGTGAAACAAAAAAAAAGAAAATCACAAAAGACAACAGCACCTCTATTTGTTTGTTTATTTATTTATTTTGAAATTTTGTTTTGTTCCCTCCATATGGATAAACAGAGAGGATGGTTGGGGGGCTGGATGGATGGATGGATGGATAGATGTATTAAATAGACGATCTAAAGTGGCATGCGAAAGTTTGGTCACCCGTGGTCATAATTTCTGTTAATGTGAACATTCAAGCAAGTGAAAAATGAAATGATCTCCAAAAGGCATGAAGTTAAATATGAAACACTCTTTTGCAATATTTTAAGCAATATCAGTGTATTGTTTTTGTATTCTACAATTTTGTGAAAAAGGGAAAGCAGCACCCTGCAAAAGAATGGGAACCCCAACATTTTCAGCTCTGCTACATCCAGCTCTGACTCCTGTCTCTGTCTCAGTGACACTGTCTCCAACCCATACAGCATGGCCGGTCTCACCACAAGTCTTGTACACCTTCCCCTTGATTCTTGCTGAAATTTTTCTATCACACAGCACTCCCGACACCTTTCTCCACCCATTCCAACCTGCCTGGAACTCGCTTCTTTACCTCTTTCCCACACTGTCCATTACTCTGGACTGTTGACCGCAAGTACTTAAACTCCTGTACCTTCTTTACCTCTTTACCTCTTCTTTACCTCTTACCTTTCACCCTGTAATCTTACTGTTCCACTTCCCTCCCTTTCATTCACACACATGTACTCAGTCTTACTACGACTGACTTTCATTCCTCTTCTCTCCAGCGCAAACCTCCACCTCTCCAGGTTTTCCTCCACCTGCTCCCTGCTCTCACTACAGATCACAATGTCATCTGCAAACATCATTGTCCAAGGAGACTCCTGTCTGACCTCCTCTGACAACTGGTCCATCACCATAGCAAACAGGAAGGGGCTCAGAACGATCCCTGATGCAGTCCCACCTCCACTTTGAACTCCTCTGTCTGACCTACAGCACACCTCACCACTGTCCTGCTCCTCTCATACATGTCCTGCACCACTCCGACATACTTCTCTGCTACTCCTGACTTCCTCGTACAGTACCACAGCTCTTCTCTTGGCACCCTGTCATACGCTTTCTCCAAGTCTACAAACACACAGTGCAACTCTCTCTGACCATCCCTATACACACCCTGACAAAAGTCTTGTCGCCTATCCAAGTTGTAGGAACAACAAATAATAACTTGACTTCTAGTTGATCATTTGGAATCAGAAGTGGCTTATATGAAAGGCAAAGGCCTCTAGATTACGCTTATTTTACCAAAATAAAATCTTATCATGCCGTGATTTTTAATTATTTAATTAGGACAGAAAGGTCAGACTTTACTTAGACAAAAGTCTTGTCACATCTTTAAAGGATTCAACCAATCACAGATTAGAGCATCACCTGTGACAAATACTGTAATTAACACATTCCCAGGTGTGTAGAAGAAGAACCCCAGCACACCCAACCTTCATTTGAAATGCATCCTGACCTGACAGCATGCCAAAGATTCAACCACAGACCAAAGTGTTGATCATCAAGAACCTGAAGACCAAGTCTCCTGCTGAGGTGGCAGACATCTTTAATGTATCTAAACGTCAAGTGGAGAGGATAAGAAAAAGATTTGAAGAAACTGGTGAAGTTCACGACAGGCACAGGTCAGGCAGACCCCGTAAGACAACTGTTCGAGAGGACCGTTTGTTGGTTCGGCAGTCCAGGGCCAGCCCTTTTTCAACTGCAGCAGAGCTACATAACTGGTCACCAGAAACCCCTGTATCTACAAGAACAGTTTGTCACATTCTCTCATGCAGTGGTCTCAGTGGCCGAATTAGTGCTCAGAAACCAGCATAAAACAGAAGACAACTAAAAAAATCGTGTTGCATTTGCCAAGGCCCACAGCTTGCAGGAAGGATGGACTGTGGAAAAGTGGCAGAAGGTTGATTTTTCCGATGAATCATCTATTGAACTGCATCCCAATCGTCGCAAATACTGCAGAAGACATATTGGAACCCACATGGACCCAAGATTCACACAGAAAACAGTCAAGTTCGGTGGAGGAAAACTCATGGTTTGGGGTTACATTCAGTATGGAGGCGTGCGAGAGATCTGCAGAGTGGATGGCAACATCAACAGCCTGAGGTATCCAGACATTCTTGCTGCCTATTACATTCCAAACCACTGGAGAGGGCAAATTCTTCAGCAGGATGGCGCTCCTTCTCATACTTCAGCCTCCACATCAAAGTTCCTGAAAGCAAAGAAGGTCAAGGTGCTCCAGGATTGGCCAGCCCAGTCACCAGACATGAACATTATTGAGCATGTCTGGGGTAAGATGAAGGAGGAGGCATTGAAGATGAAACCAAAGAATCTTGACGCCATTCCAGATGACTTTATTAATAAGTTATTTGAGTCATTGCCGAGACATATGGATGCAGTCCTCCAAGCTCATGGGAGTCATACACAATATTAATTCTTTTTCCACTGCACCATGACTTTATGTTCTGTACTGTACATTATTTCTGTTAAGTGACGAGACTTTTGTCTAAGCAAACTCTGACCTTTCTGTCTTAATTAAATAATTAAAAATCATGGCATGATAAGATTTTATTTTGGTAAAATAAGTGTAATCTAGAGGCCTTTGCCTTTCATATAAGCCACTTCTGATTCCAAATGATCAACTAGAAGTCAAGTTATTATTTGTTGTTCCTACAACTTGAATAGGCGACAAGACTTTTGTCAGGGTGTGTACTTCTCCATCAACATTCTCAGAGCAAAAATTGCATCTGTTGTGCTCTTTCTGGGCATGAAGCCATACTGCTGCTCACAAATTTCCACTACCTTCCTTAACCTAGCTTCCACTACTCTTTCCCATAGCTTCATTGTATGGCTCATCAACTTTATCCCCCTATAGTTGCTGCAACTCTGCACGTCACCCTTATTCTTAAAGATCGGCACTAATACACTTCTTCTCCATTCCTCAGGCATCTTCTCACTCTCTAAAACCCTGTTAAACAAACTCTGCCTAGCTAACCTGTACAAGTCCTTCTCTCCTTCTCTCCCATTTCTTCTTGGCTAACCTCTTCCTCTGAATACTAACCTGAACTTCCTCATTCCACCACCAAGTCTCCTTATCTTCTTTCCTCCTTCCAGATGACACACCCAGCACCTTTCTTCCTGTCTCCCTGATCACTTCTTTTGTAGTTTCCCAGTCATCTGGCAGCACTACCAGACCACCCAGAGTCTCCACTTCTGTCTAAGTTCCTCACAACATTCCTCATTTTTCAGCTTCCACCACTTGGTTTTCTTCTCTATCTCTATCTTTGACCTCTTCTTACAGACCATCAAGGTCATCCTACACACCACCATCCTATGTTGTCTGGCTACACTCTCTCCCACTACCACTTTACAGTCACTAATCTCTTTCAGATTGCCTCTTCTACATAGGATGTAGTCTACCTGTGTTCTCCTACCTCCACTCTTGTAAGTCACTCTATGCTCCTCCCGCTTCTGAAAATAAGTGTTAACCACAGCCATGTCCATCCTCTTAGCAAAGTCCATTACCATCTGTCCTTCAAGGTTCCTTTCCTTAACTCCAAACTTGCCCATCACCTCCTCATCACCTGTGTTCCCCTCACCAACATGTCCATTAAAATCTGCTCCTATCACCACTCTCTCACCCATGGGAATAGTCTCTATCACCTCATCTAATTCACTCCAGAATCTCTATTTCTCTTCTAACTCACAACCTACCTGTGGGCCATAACCACTAACAACATTCAACATCACCTCTTCAACCTCTAACTTCAGACTCATCATCCTGTCCTACACACTCTTCACCTCCAGAAAATTCCTCACAAACTCCTCCTTCAGGACCACACCTACCCCATTTCTCTTACTATCCACACCATAATAAAACAGCTTGAAACTTGCTCCTATACTACGAGCCTTGCTACCCTTCCACCTGGTCTTCTGTAAACACAGTATATCCACCTTCCTTTTCTCCATCATATCAGCTAGCTCTCTACCTTTCCCTGTCATAGTACCAACATTCAGAGTTCCTATTCTCAATCCTACACTCTTACCTTTCCTCTTCTCTCTCTGTCTGCACACTCTCCTCCCTCCTCTACTACTTTGACCAACAGTAGCCCAATTTCCACCAGCGCCCTGTAGGTCAATGGCGCTGATGGCGGTCATTGTTAACCTGGGCCTCGACCGATCCGGTATGAAATTCAGAGTACTGTAATGTTTTACGCCGGATGCCCTTCCTGAAGAAACCCCCTCTATTTATCCGGGCTTGGGACCAGCTCAGAAGTCACTGGACTGTGACCCCATGGCTAGATTACTGACAGAAAAATACTTATGGAAAAAATTAAATAAATCTGCCATGCAATTTACAAAAATCACCTTAGCATAACATGGATATAGAACATGGAGGCACGTTCAGTATGTTACTCACCAGGATAACCTTTTTGCAGCATTTAGTTCTATCCTTTGGCCCCTTAACCTGGTCATATTTGTTTGCACCTTAGCACAGTCATATTCGGTTCACTTCCTATTTTTGGGTCAATTTAGGACCAAATTACTGTCTTGCTGAAATAGAAATTTGTCTGTATTTTGGTCAGCATTTGGTCCGCAAAAAGGAAAATGAGCCAGGCACTATTCAAACAGGCTAAACAATGCATATGTAAAAACACCCAATGGGGAGGTTAGTAGGTGGAAATTCTGACTTAATAAAGTTGTTAAAATGTTAAATGATAAAGTTAAAATGTTTGACACTTTACATTATTAAGCAGTTTTGAGTATATTGTTTGACATGTTGATGTCTTGATACTGAAAGCCTTATATCGAATGATACTTGAATGAAACAGTCAATATAAATAGACTGCATACCCCAATTATCTTGTTGGATTTACTTTCCAGAGACAGATCGGGCAGCTGCAAGTTGCCGTAGTCTAATCTCTAAATGATTAGCACAGGAATGGGCTCATGGGATATAAATGGACAGATCCTCCTTATCTTTGAAGGAGACACTTCCATGGTTGTGGTTTTACAGACAGAAGAGCCTTGTTCAACCAAGAATGCCTAGACTGCTTTGATCTGACATAAAGGCTACACTAACTCTGATAACCACTCTATGGCATGATTTTGGTGAGCAGAAAATTCAGGTGCTTCTGTCAGCCAAGAACAGAAAGCTGAGTCTGCAGTGGGCACAGGTTTGCCAAAACTGGACAGCTGAAGACTGAAAAAATGTAACCTGGTCCAAAGAATTTCGATTTCTGCTGAGGCACACATGGTACGGTCAGAACTTGTTTCATCTGTCATGGGTGGGGGAGGTGGGCAATGTTATCTTGGCATACTTTTGGACCGTTAATACCAATAGACTATTGCTTAAATGACGCAGCCTATTTGAGTTTTACTCCTTACCCTTCATGTTCATAATTTACCCATCTTTTCATGGCTATTTCCAGCATGATAATACACCATGCCACAAAGCAAAAGTTGCACAAAGCTGGTTTTATGAACAAGACACTGAGTTCAGTGACTTCCCAGTCATTGAATTTGAATCCCATAGAACAACTTGATGGCCCTAACCACTACTGTGTCTGTATGTGTGTGTTTAGGTATGTATATTCAGGTACCCTAACCAATTCTCTAATTTTAATGAATTATCAGCATTATAGCTGAATTATTTAACACAAAACCAATTATTGTAAGGTGACATTGGATTTAAATCTTTATTAAAAATATAAAATTAAAATAACGTGCTCTCATAAGTAATAAAACCCCAGCACATTAGTATTTGATAGAGCCACCTTTTCTACAGTTACAGGTTTAAGTGTTTTGGGATATATATGTACCAGCTATGCATGCAGTGTTGGAGAAATTTTGGCCCATTCATCAGAGAAGGCCACCTTTCATACCTTCATTCTCCAGTTCTGAAGTGCCCATTGTAGAACTTTCTGGTTTTAGACAGGGGTCAGCCTAGGCACTCTGGCCAGTGAGTGATTGCATGGTCCTATACATGGCAAGCTGTGATGTAATATGTGGTCTGAAACGTACTGTAATAGCCAGCATTAACCTTTTTCTGCAATATGTGGCACATTAGCTCTTCTCTGGGATTAGACCTTAGGCACCCATGAGCTTGCCACCAGTTCATTGGTTGTCCTTCCTTGGACCACTTTTGGTAGGCATGCAAATAACACTCCACTAGACCAGCCATTTTGAAGATGCTCTGACTGGCTCTACTTTAAAGTAGCTCAGATCATTACACTTGATTATTTTTGTGCCTCCAACCCAACACCTTTGAGAACTGGTTACTTGTTCCCTAATATATCCCATCCCTTGACAGGTCCCTGTCGACTGAGATAATCAGTGTTATTCATGTCACCTCTCAGCAGTTTTAATGTTGTAGCAGATAGCTACATACTTTATTAGTTTATATCGTATACTTTTTTAGTTTATATCGTGAGAAACCGGTTACCTAGAAAACAATTCTAGAATTGTTTTTTTGTTGTTTTTGTTTTTTTTATTCTGTGATTAATTACAATCCAATACAGCAATTTGAAAGATCAAGTGCTGCCCATTTGTATTTATTTCACATAATACATTAAACCATTTTTTTGCAAACTAGTTCTAGGATTTGTATAGTTTTCTCAAAAAAGTGATGTTAAACCACTAAGGATAGTGTGGATCTCAATAATTATCAAAAACATTCTAAAACATATGACTGCTACATATCCATGCATATTCAGGAGAGTATTCTAAAGATGTGTACAAAATTAGGATCATATGATGTGATGATAAGAAGTATGGTGAACGTTTTCGTCTACTTGTTTGGCCAAACCATAAAACTATTGCTTTTGTACTATTCAGCCTCGCCCAACTAAATTTAAGTTAAACAGTGATCATAATAAAGTAGGCTATTCATTGTAAAATGCAGATTATACATGGAATGAGGTGAAATAAACATTTAAACTTAATTTAACCATTATTCTCTACTTTAAAATAAGTATTGTCTTCTGTATCTTGAAACAGGAGATGAAAGTCTATTGAGATTCTCTAATGTATTCTGTTACTATTGATGCATGCTCTCTCTCTCTCTCTCTCTCTCTCTCTCTCTCTCTCTCTCATGCTCTGTCTCTGCTTAATTGATACAGCTTTTTCTGGCTGATACTTATTCAATATGGGTTAAGGGAATTACAGCAGTTATCTTTAGAATGTGGTGAATGCAGGATTCAAATGCACATTTGAGCTACAGTGAATTAACACCTGAATCTTGAATTAAAAGTGAGTCAGATCTACGATCTCTGCACACCTCTGCACATAAAGTTTTATTAGCCATGGTTCCTTGTATTGCATTGTAATGCTAAGAGTCTGAATGAATAACAAAAGCGGTATAAACAGCTTCAATGTGATTTAAGCTTTTACAATTTTTATATTATTGAATATATTAATCAATTTAAAGCTGAAACCATTGCCACTTGGAGCAATGCAAAAACAAAATTGTATTGAATTTATATTTTTTGTATCATTACATCTCCACAAATTACTCATCAGACCGTTAAACTCAATAATTAAAATAAATATATTGAGATTTATAAACAGTATGGCTGCCACATACCAATCAATCCTAGTGATGCAGAATTTGGTTTACTCATGGCCTGTTTAGTAATATAAGGATCTGATGTGGTCTGCAAAGTTTGAAACATTCTCTTTCTGTGGGGGTCATTGTTGATTTTCATTCTCATTCATTCATTTTCCTTTAGCTGTTTCACAAGAACCATAAGTTTGATTGATGTGAAGTTTACAGCATCATTGTGCATCTGTAAGTGGATTTTTAATAATGACCACGTTACTTCAAGAACATGGCAGCTGTCAACTATTAAGGTTTCTTCATGCATTTCAAAAATTAAAAATGACCTTTGACCTGATAGCAAATTTGACATCTATATTCATGTTTGTTCCTTTTTTTGTTTTATTTAATTTAACAAAAACTGACTCCCTGAGTTTTTTTTACCCCACAGATCTTCTGAGAGAGATCTTCTGGACCAGTCAAGCAGTGCTAGTAGATCAGAGGGAGCCTGGTTCAGTGCGAGGAGTAATAATATCTTTGAGGTTAGAGGGAGCTGGTCCATTCTTGGCTTTGTAGGCAAGCATCAATGTATTGAATCTGATGCGTGCAGCTACTGGAAGCCTGTGGAGGGAGCGCAGCAGTGGGGTGTGACTTGGGCCGATTGAAAACAATTTGAGCAGCTGCATTTTGGATCATTTGCAGTCAGCAAGACAAATTGCATTCAGAGGTAGACCTGCCAGTAGACATGTCTTTTTGGTGCAATGTGTCCTGTCTTGTGTTGTTTTTGTACTTTGTCTTTGCACGGTTAGCACCTGGTTGCACATGTTTCACTTTATGTGGCTAGTACAAACTTCTGTCCTAGCTCTGTGTTGTTGTTTCTGTTTTTGTAATTATATGTTGAATGTTGTTTGTGTGGCACGTTGTTGTTGAAACGTTGTTTCATTCCACAATGCACTGCGTCAGCTATATGTGGTTGAAATGACAATGACTTGACTTGACCAGAGAGTTGCAGTAGTCCAGTCTCGAAATGACAATAGACTGAACAAGCACCTGAGCAAACTGTGCAGAAAAAAATGGCTGAAGCCTTCTGATTTTCAAAGTCAAAGAAGCTTTATTGTCACTTCAACCATATATAGCTGATGCAGTACACAGTGAAGTGAAACAACGTTCCTCCTAGACCAAAGGTGCTACACATAACAAAGACAAAGTACAGTGACGCAGACAAACATTGAGCTAAATATAGAGATAAAACTAAACTATACTTAGGGTGCAAGAAAAACTAGACATACAACAGAAGTGCACAGGATGACAAGACAGGACAGTGCAGACAAACATGTATACCGACTCTGTGCAAAAGAACAGTGGTGTTCAGCGAAAACCGACATGAGTGTGTCACATTAGCAACATGGGAGAAAAAGGACAGTTGATTGTTCATGGTTACCCCACGGTTGCAAGCAGTGGCCAAAGGGGGAATCAAAGAGTTGTGCAGGGATATTGCAAGATCCTGGGGATGAATCACCTGAGATGACGAGCAGTTCAGTTTTGCTGGGATTGAGTTTCAACTGATGAGCCATCATCCTCAGTAATATGTCCCCCAGACACGCTGAGATCTTTGCAGAAGCCATGGTATCTGGGGGAGGTAAGGAGAAGATAAGTTGAATATCATAAGCATAGCAGTGTTAGGAGAACCACTCTTAATAAAGATCAAGATTCAGCATCTCATATCTCCATATATATATATATATAGTATATGTATATTATATGTGAAAAATAAAACAATATAAATAAATATGTGTAGACTCTATAATGTACAGAAGATACAGTATATGAATATATGTAGATAAAATGGTCAACACTGAAATGGTGTTGCAAAAGAATATAGTATGTACAGTGTGTATATGTAAGATAAATATATTGTAGATGTGTATATAAGGCAAAATATAGTGACCAGTTTAACAGGGAGTAAAGTGACAGTGCAGTGGGCACACACAGATGTACAGAGAAGATCTACAGTGAGAGTGTTATTGTGTGTACAGAGTAGTGCAGAGTACAAAGTAGTGCAATTTTCATGTGCAACAATCAGCTGAAGTAGAATGTTATGTTGTGTGGGGGTAAGACCAGAGAGTCCAGATCCTAGGTGTACTGGTTGAGGGCCGAATGGCCTGCAGGAAGAAGCTCCTCCTCATTTTCTCTGTGTTCGCCTTCAAGGAACGGAAACGTTTCCCTGACCTCAACAGAGAGAAGAGTCCATTGTTGGGATTGCTGAGGTCCTTCATAATCTTCCTGGCTTTGGTCCAGCACTGCTTGCTGTATATGGTGTCCAGGTCAGGAAGCTCGGTGCGGATGGTACGCTCGGCTTATCGCACCACCTTCTGGAGAGCTTGCCTGTCCTGTTTGGTGCTGTTCCCAAACCAGGCAGTGATACTTCCCGTCAGGATGCTCTCAATGGTGCAGGTGTAGAATGTCTTTAGCACCTTTGAGGGCAGTTTAATGTTCTTCAGGCATCTGAGATGATAAAGACACTTCCGGGCCTTCTTCACCAGGGTGTTAACGTGACAGGACCATGTCAGGTCCTGCGTGATGTAGAGACACCTAGGTACCGGAAACTGTCCACTCTCTCCACTGGGGTCCCGTTGATGGTGAGGGGCTGGTAATTCCTCTCCTGCTTTGTGCTAAAATCCACTATCAGCTCCTTAGTCTTGCTGACGTTCAGGAGGAGATTGTTGACCTGGCACCATGTCTCCAGGTTTTTAATCTCCTCTAGGTAGGCCGTCTCGTTGTTATTGGAGATCAGGCCCACCACCACAGTATCGTCTGCAAACTTCACGATGTTGGTGGAGCTGGAAGTGGCCACACAGTCAAAGGTGTACAGATAGTACAGCAGGGGGCTCAGAACACAACCCTGGGGGGCTCCAATGCTGAGGGTGAGTGAGGGTGAGACATGGTTGCCCACCCGTACTGCCTGAGTTCTGTCTCACAGGAAGTTGGAGATCCCACTGACACAGGGATGGGCTAAGGCCCAGGATCTCCAGCTTAGTGATGAGTATGGAGGGAATTATGGTGTTAAACGCTGAACTGTAGTCGACAAACAGCATTTTGACATAATTCCCCCTTCTGCTGTCCAGATGACTCAGGGCTGCGTGATGGAGGTGTGCAATGGCGTCCTCAGTAGATCGGTTGGGACGGTACGCGACCTGTAGCGGGTCCAAGGTGTCAGGTAGGGAAGAAGTGATGAAGCACTTCATCACCACTGAGGTCAGGGCCACTGGACGGTAGTCGTTCAGGCATGCGGGCTGGGGTTTCTTGGGGAAAAGAGCTTACAGCGCCTGGTATTCCCAGGCGGTCTCCCATCCAAGTACTAACAAGGCCTGACCCTGCTTAGCTGGCGAGATCGGGCATTCTCAGGGTGGTATGGCCGTAAGCTACGTGTTTGTGTGTGTGTGTCAGTCCAGTTCCTGGTAATTCAGGAGTCTGATGGCTTGGAGGAAGAAGCTATTACACAGTCTATGTGAGAGGGCCAGAATGCTTTGGTACAGTTTTCCAAATCATACATCTGGAGCATGCAGTCATCTACAATACTTTTGGCTTTGCAGATGCATCATGTGGTGTAAATGTAAAAGAGGAAAGAGAGACTGATCTTTTGAGTTGTCCTCACTAGTCTTGTGGTCCATACAGTCTTGTGGTTTGTGATAGTGCAATTCCCATACGAGACAGTGAGCACACAGACCTGACAGGCCCCAGTGCAGTGGTGTTGGAGATGCTGTTCTTGATCTGCAATGAATAACTGTCTCCCATTCAGGAAATCCAGGATCCAGTTGCAGAGGGAGGTCCCAGGCCTAACCAGGCTTTTCAGCCAGGGTCTGAGGGTTTGGTGAATGATGATTTATGGTGAATGATGAACTGAATTCTATGAACAACATTTGTACATATAGTACTGTGTACATGTAGAAGGTTTTAGGCAGGTGTGAAAAAATTCTGTAAAGTAAGAATGCTTTGATAATAGAAGTGGTAATAGTTTATTTTTAGTAATTAACATAATTAAATTAACAGAAGAGTAATCCAAACCGATTCAGTATTTGGTATGACCACCCTTTGCCTGCAAAACAGCATCAATTCTTCTAGGTACACTGCACATTGTTTTTGAAGGAACTCTGCAGGTAGGTTGTTCCAAAAAACCACAGATCTGTGGATGTAGGCTGCTTCAAATCCTTCTGTCTCTTCATGTAATTCCAGCCAGACTCAATGGTGTTAAGATCATGGCTTTGTGGGGAACCATCACTTCCAGAACTCTTTGTTCTTCTCTATGCTGAAGATAGTGTTGTATGTTTTGGAATGTTCTACTGTAGAATAAATGTCCTACTGCAGAATAAATTTGGGGCCAATCAGATGCCTCTGATGGTATTGCATGATGGATCTGCCTGAATTTCTCATCATTGAGGGCACATTTACCAAATCTTCAAATCCATTTGTAGAAATGCAGTCCCAAACTTGCAAGGAACTGCCAACATGCTTAACTGTTGTCTTCAGATACTCATTATTGTATTACTCTTTAGACCTTCTGTGAACAACCTGCCTCCTACTACAGCCAAATATTTCGAATTTTAAGTCATCTACTGCCATTTTTCTGCACCCTAGTTCTTATGTTTTCATGCATAGTTGAGTCTCTTAGCCTTATTTTTATATTGGAGGCCACAATTTTTCCATAAAGACCACTTCTGGCCAGTGTACCTGGGTCCTAGTGTTTTCTGCCAATTCTCTGCTGATGGCACTGCTGGACTTTAGATCTGGGTACTCTAGCAAGATTCAAGATTCAAGAAGCTTTTATTGTCATTTCAACCACATATAGCTGGCGCAGTACATAGTGAAATGAAACAAAGTTTCTCCAGGACCTGGTGCTACATAAACATACAACAACAAGTTCAATACTAAACAACAAACAACACCACAGAGCTAGGACAGAAGTTTGTCTTAGCCACGTAAAGTGCACAGTGTGCAGTTGATGCAAACAGAGCATAGACAAGACAGTGCAAAAAAGACAATAAATACAATAAAGACAACACAAAAGAACACAGGACACTTAGCGCTGAAAAGAAATAAAAGAACGTGTACTGGAATGTAAGTGAAATAAAATAGATAAAGTGAAATGTAAAAAAAAAAAAAAAAGTATTGTGCAAAAATATTGTGCAAGAATACACAGCAGCGGTTGAGGTAGTGCAAATAGAATAAACATAAATATAACTATAGCAGCGGATGACAGGTAGAGGTAGTGCAGTAAGTAATGAACAGTATAAATTGTGTGTGTGTGTGTTTGTGTCCACACAGTCAAGAGAGAGTGTGTGTATATGTGTGTGAGAGACAGAGAGTTAATATACAGTTCAGTCCTGAGTGAGAGTGTGTGTGTGTGTGTGAGAGAGAGTGTAGAACAGTTCAGTCCTGAGTGAGAGTGTGTGTGTGTGAGAGAGTGTAGAACAGTTCAGTCCTGAGTGAGTGTGTGTGTGAGAGTGTAGAACAGTTCAGTCCCGGGTGTTGAGGAGCCTAATGGCTTGAGGAAAGAAACTGTTACACAGTCTGGTTGTGAGGGCCCGAATGCTCCGGTACCTCTTTCCAGATGGCAGGAGGGTGAAGAGTGTGTGTGAGGGGTGTGTGGGGTCAGCCACAATGCTGTTGGCTTTGCGGATGCAGCGTGCGGTGTAAATGTCTGTGATAGAGGGGAGAGAGACTCCGATGATCTTCTCAGCTGTCCTCACTATCCGCTGAAGGGTCTTGCGATCTGAGACGGTGCAGTTCCCAAACCAGGCAGTGATGCAGCTGCTCAGGACGCTCTCGATGGTCCCTCTGTAGAACACAGTCAGGATGGGGGAAGGGAGATGGGCTTTACTCAGCCTCCTCAGGAAGTAGAGGCGCTGCTGGGCTTTCTTGGTGATGGAGCTGGTGTTGAGTGACCAGGTGAAGTTCTCCGCCAGATGGACACCAAGGAATTTGATGCTCTTGACGATCTCCACAGAGGAACCATCGATGGACAGCGGAGAATGGTCACACTGTGCTCTCCTGAAGTCAACAACCATCTCTTTGGTCTTGTCGACGTTCAGGGAGAGGTTGTTGGCTCTGCACCAGGCTGTTAGATGTTGCACCTCCTCTCTGTATGCTGACTCGTCGTTCTTGCTGATGAGACCCACCACGGTCGTGTCATCAGCGAACTTGACGATGTGGTTGGAGCTGTGCATTGCTGCACAGTCGTGAGTCGTAGCATGCTGTTGATGTAGAGCAGAGCCTAGAAGCACAATGCTCCAGCACCGTCCGCAGCTCCAGGAGCAATTGATGCTGTGTTTGGTGCATGCAGGCCTCTTCCAGGAGTTTGGAGGGTTTAGGAAATAGGAATCCTAAGGCAGGAAACTCATAAAGCATGCTTTATTTTACTTGCCTTTTTCAGTGTTAACATTTTACATATACCCACATGCACATATTCACACACACATGACTTGGCTCCTGGCTCTTGTCTCTCCCTCTTTTATCTCTGCTGCCACTTGATTGTCCTCTGCAGCAGAGAACAACCATATCAGGAGTCAAGTTAAGAGGCTTTTGACAATTTGACCATATATAGCTGATGTAGTATACAGTGAAATCAATCATTATTCCTTCAGGACCCTGGTGCTACGTAAAGACACAGAGCTACATAAGACAACACAGAACTAAGGGGCTAAAGAGTAAAAAGAAAATGAACCTATTGACAAAGTGCATGTGTGCAACCCTTGACTTACCAGTTGCATTACAGATTATGTAAATTATTGCATGGACAATATAATCCCCACCAAGACAGTACACTGCTTTCCTAATAACAAACCCTAGGTGGCAAAATACATCAAAGTATCACTTAACAGGAAGATGTCTGCCTTTAGGAATGGTGACAAGGAAGAGTTGAGAAGAACACAGACTGAACTGAGGGGAAAAAATGGGAATTTTACAGAAGGAAGCTGGATAATAACAAGAGAGAGCTGTGGAATGGTATGAGAACCATCATTGGCCATGGAAGAAGGACTGTCCAGGTGATGGAGGGAGACCTAAATGAGACCAATGATTTAAATCTGTTTTTTAAAAGGTTTGAAAATGCTTTTAATCAACCTCTTCCCATCTCCTCCTGTGACTCCCCCACACCAGTACAACAACCCCCCTCTTCCCACTCCTTTATACCACATATATTTCAAAACCCCTCCCTCAGTACATCATCTCTTCTCAAAGACTCCTGTCCTTCCACAGCAGACCTCTCCCCCACCTCCTCCATAGGGCCATCTTCTATGTTTCTAAAAATCATCACCACAGAGGATGCATGGAGAGAGTTCACTCGCCTTCACCCTGGTAAAGCTGCAGGCCCTGACAGCCTTAGCCCCATGGTACTCAGCTGTGTGCAGTGTTTCATTACATATTCAACCTGAGCCTGAGCATAATGACTGTAAGCTGGTCCTGAAACACCCAAGAACAACAGTTGAACCATCTCTGTACACCCTGCAGTTCTCTTATCAGCCCTGTGCTATAGTACAGGATGCTATCATTTACCTGCTCAACAGAGCTTACACCCACCTTGAGGAAACAGGCAACACTGTGAGAGTCATGTTTTTTTTTTTTTTACTTCTCCAGTGATTTTTAACACTATACAACCTGCACTGCTCAGTGATAAGCTACTGGACATGTGACTGGATGCTCCTCTGGATTATCACAGGTCGTGACAGTATGTGGGTCTGCAGAACACAGTCTCAGACATCATAGTGAGCAGCACAGGTGCCCCCAGTGGACACTCCTGTCTCCGTTTCTGTTCACACTCTACACATTAGACTTCAGACACTGCTCACAGTCTTGCCAGCTGCAGAAGTTCTCTGATGACTCTGCTATTGTAGGCTGTATTAGCAGAGGTCATTAGGCTGAGTACAGGAGTGTGGTAGACAGCTTTGTGGAGAAGTGCAAACAATCACCTGCAACTCAATGTCTCAAAGATGAAAGAGCTAGTGGTGGATTTTAGGAAACAGAGGACTCCCCCAAGCTCAATCAGCATCACTGGCACTGAGGTGGACATTGTGAACAATATTTTGGTGTCCACATAGACAACAAGCTGGAACGGACCAAAAACTCTGATACACTGTTTAAGAAAGGTCAGAGTTGCCTGTACTTCCTTAGGAGACTCAGGTCCTTTAATGTATGCAGAACTATGCTGCAGATGTTCTAACTTTTGGTGGTAGCCAGCATTATCTTCTATGCTGTAGTGTGCTAGGGTAGCAGGGTGAAGACACCTGATGCCAACAGACTCAAGAAGCTTATTAGGAAAGCATGCTGTCATTGGAGTGGAGCAGGAGTCTCTGGTTGAGGTCTCTGCGAGGACAATGCTGAGGAAACTTGTCAGTATCTTTGATAATGCATCACACCTCCTTCATGCTACACTGGAATCCTACCAGAGCACATTCAGCCATAGGCTGAGACCACCAAAGACCATTAAACTCTATAACTCCTTCCCTCTTAGGGGAGGAGTTATGACACAATGAACACTGACAGTATCACGTGCCATTATATGCACTATCCCAGTTGCACAGTAATTGCAATACGTACATTAATGAAATACCATGTGCAATATCATACCATGTGCAACATCACATTATGTGCAATATCATATTATTTTCAATATGTTATTAGTTCCCTAGCACCTTTTTGTACTTTTGTGTACATTTTGTATATATAGAATATTTCATTTATATATTTTTTTCTTGTAATCCTAAGCAGTCTCTGGCAAAAGAATTTCCTTCAGGATTAATAATGTTCTCATCTTAATCAGTGCAAGACATTGCAAACAGACAATACAATACATTACGAGACAGATATATAAAGATAACACCAACCATTATATAGTCTGTTTGGTAGGCAAAAACAGTTGAGAAGCATTTAAAAATATTAAGATGTAATTTGAAAAATTACAGTTTGTAGCTGCATAAAAAACGCAGAGATGCTGCTAAGCTTTCTTGGTGGTGGAGCTGGTGTTGAGGGACCAGGTGAGGTTCTCTGCCAGGTGAACACCAAGGAGTTTGGTGCTCTTGACAAATCCTCATGGAGTATCCATCAATGTTTAGCAGAAGATGGTCACTATGTGCTCTCCTGAAGTCAACAACCATCTCTTTTATTTTGTTCACATTTAGAGATAGGATGTTGGTGCTACACCTGGCTGTTAGCAATTGCAGTTCTTCTCTGTATGCTGACTCATCTTCTTTCAGTTGAAACACACCATGCTTTTGTTATCAGCTTGATGTAATCAACTTGATGTGGTTTGAGCTGTGTATTTCTGCACAGTTGTTAGTCAGCAGAGTGAAAAGCAGTGGACTGAGCACACAGCCCTGAGGGACTCCAGTGCTAAGTGTGGTGGTGTTGGTGACACTGTTCCTGATCCAGACTGACAGAGGTCTCCCAGTCAGGAAGTCCAGTATCTACTTGCACAGGAAGGTGTTTAGGCCCAGCAGGCTCAGCTTTTCAATCAGGTCCTGAGGGATGATTGTGTTGAATGCTGAAGTCTATGAAAAGCATTCCTACATATGTGTACTTTTTGTCCAATAGTTTATGGGCCAGATGGAGGCTGATGGCAGTGGCATCATCTGTGGAGCAATTAGGATGATACGCAAACTGCATGGGGTCCAGTGAGGGTGGCAGCATGGTCTTGAAGTGCCTAATGACAAGCCTCAGAAAGCACTTTATGATGCTGGGTGTGAGTGTGACAGAATGATAGTCTTCAGCACAGGGAAGATGGTACTGGTCGTGAGGCATGTTGGAACAAAAATACTGCTCTGGAAAATGTTGAATATGTTAGTTAAGGCATCTGCTAGCTGGTCTGAAGTGTTGCCTGGTCCAACAGCTTTCCGTGGGTTAACTCTGCATATAGTTTTCCTTACATCAGCCTTGGTGAGTACCTGGTTTTTGTGAAGAGGGATGATCTTTCTTGCTGTTACGTTGATCTGTGCCTCAAACCAAACATAGGAGTCATTCAGTTATCTGGAAGGGAGGCATCACTGTCACAGGTAGGTGAAGTCCTGTAGATAGTAATCACCTGGATGCCCTGCCACATGCCACAAGTCATTAATATAATTGAGTACAGGTGTATGATCCTTCCCACTCACATCCCACAGCTCCACCCTTCATTCATAAACCGGGGCTTTACCCCACCTTTCAAAGTTTGATTAAGCAACTGGCATGGATTAAAAAAAAATTAAAAATTTGGAAGCTTATTGTATAGCTCTTTGACAATTTTTCTGATAATTCACTCCTCTGTCAGACATCTTGTGAGGAGCACCTGGTCATGGCCGGTTTATGGTAAAATGATGTTCTATCCACGGATTATGGCCCCAACAGAGCTCACTGGAACATTTAAGAAGTTTTGAAATCCTTCTGTAACCAATGCCAACAGTACACTGTAAGGTCTAAGAAGTTCACTTTATTTAAAAAAAAAAAAAACAATTGCTTCATTTTTTGTAATGTACACTTAAACAGAAATTTTAACTTGGTTTAGTAATCAAAGCTAATACTTCTTGAATAACTTAACTAAAAAATATCAAATTAATTTAATTTTTCAATTTCTGTTAACATACTCTTGAAAGTTTACTAATGTTAACTTAAGATGTTATAGTAAGATTACTGTATTAATTCAGTTTAATTAACAGTGTTGTATATTGTACCACAAACATCTGAAATACTGTTGTTCACAACATGGGTTTAATCTATATTTTTAGGCTATTGAGACAAATATTTGCAGTCCGTTTCCACATTTCTTTAAGTAAACTGAACCTGTATTTCTACTAGTACAAAATGCACTCAACACAAGCTTGAAAATCCAAATCTTTTATTGTAATAAACATTATAAATGGACATTAAGAACATCACATATTAAAATGATGCGTCTACACATGTCCATGTAATTAAACAGCACACAACTGAATTTCATTTACATTTCTTAACATTCTGCTGTCAGCAATCATCAATAACTGAACCCGTCACTGTAAACTGTTAATCATTTAAACCACTGGCCACTTGAATTTAGTGCAGTTAACACAACATATGCCAACACCACTTTAACAAGTTAGCATTCATAGCAGAAAGAAAAGAGATCAAAGTTTAGCTTAAAAGCTGATTTTTGAGGGTTTGGATTTTCGGTAACAATCAGAAATAACAATAACTTCTGAATAAAATCAGATGTGTACTTCATTGTCTTTGGGTAGTCTAAATTTAGAGCATATATCAAAGCAAAAATAAGACATACAGCTTGTGGCAAATTTTGGGACATCATCTATGACAATCTTTCTCTCCAGAAACAGTATTAGAAATATTCTAAAGAGTTCCATTCTATACTCCTATACTATATTCCATACAATGAACAGGAACTCTTGAGCTAAATAAAATAATGGTCTCAGACACTTCCTAGTGCCTGATTCTTGTTGACCACCAGAGCAAGTGTACAATGCAAAATCAAGCACCAATCAAGGAAGTTTAATCGAGGTTCAGATCATTATTACCAGAGAGAGATGACAAGATTAATAGTGAGAGTTTCAAAACAGATCATTTCAGAAGACAATGATTAAAACAGCATGGCTTTGAATTATTTTAATTAAATAATTTTTTCTCAGCACTACATGCCTTTAGAACACTTGAATTATACACAAGTTCCATAGACTACTTTATTTGCATCCTTCTGAATTATCATCATAATTTTGAAGTATGTTTTGGAAAATATTCAGAGTAAAAACTATTCAGACCCCAAACATTTAATACTCTAGGATATCTTGATGTATACCATCATGGAATTAAACAAAACAATTAAAGAAAGCAGAAACACCAACATTACTTACAAAGTGCAAAAAACTCCTCTGGGTCATTCCCCAGAAAGAAAGACCCTTCAGTATTGCAGTGTGCACAAAGTTACATCAGATGACTATGGAAAAAGTGAGACAGAGGAAGGCATATTATAGGACAAAGTGAACAATCATTCAAATTATGATTCAAAGATGACAGTAGTCAACATCATAAAAGAATACCTCTGAATCAGGCTCACACATTATTTTATCCAATGTTCTTCCCTGACTTCCTCCCTTTTTCTGAAAAATTTCAGGCAAATGTGCAGAGTATGTCCAACGCTGTGTAGAACTCAGATCTCCAATTTTTGCCAGATATGCAACTGAATTCTGTGAAGATCTAAGCACAGACATGGAGTGGTTAGTAACTTTCAAATATAAAATTCATAAAAATAAAAAAAATAAACAGAAAAGAGTGGATAAAAAACCTGTCTTTCTGTGAAAAGTGCTGGCAAATTCACCAAGATCCCACAGACAGGAGGTTCAGAGTGGATGATTTCCTTCTGTCTTTTTCTTTGCTTCTACAAGTTCTGTTCTTGTACATTCTTGACTTTCTTTGTTCTTTCCATTGGGAAAGCTTGGCAAGAAATATAATTAAAACTGCCTTGGGTTTTTAATGCCAGTCCTGGAAACACTGTTTGATGTTGTACCTCTCTTCTTCACTACAGCCACATTTACGCAATTTTGTTCTGTAGTTGGCCATTTTAAATTTCAGACTGTTTTTCCAGCCAGCTTAACCTGTTGAGCAGCCCAGCTCAGTCAAACAGGGGTTGGTTAGAGCTGCAGCAACTTGGGCAAAGTCTTCATCACTGGGATATACCTTAAAGGTGTACATGGCCCCCACCAAAACTTCTATTATGTCATGTTTTAGGTCTTTTCCAACATTAAAACTTGTACCATCATTCATATAAGCAAGGTTTCCCTGACTGAGATGCTATTCAACATTGACAGAAAATTTGAAGGAATATGTGACATTGAAGGAATATGTGAGCTGCAGATTCTCTTTCATTTTTCAAGGCCTCAACATCAGCTGGTTTTTCAGAAATGATTATTTTTCAGATGTCACTGTCATGAACAATAACACAAATTATCAGACATGGCTAGCTGAAATTCTATAACAGAAAAAAAAATCTAGTCATATATGCAAGCAAGAATAAAAAAATTACAATGTAATTTAGCAGCATATGTCATGCTTCAATGTCACCTGCCAAATCGCCTGCCAAAGGGAAGGGGTTATTCAGAAGGCAGAACAATTTGTAGTGAAGGCAAACTGCCAAATTAATAAGAACACAAGTGCTCAGTGTACCATGCCTTCTGGGGTTTACAGAGGAACATTATGGTAGTACTGACCACAAAGAATTCTCAATCTGCATGAATTCTGGCAAACCTGAACAAGATTTATATTTACATTTCTGGCATTTGGCAGATGCTCTTATCTAGAGCGATGTACAAAAGTGCTTTGAAGTCTCAATCAATGAATGCATTAACAGTAGTTCAGTAGGTCACAGACTTACGACTCACGTTACTATCAGCCTAAAAAGTTGTTGGAGCGGTAACTGAAACACGTAATAATGATTACTGCCATCAATGCTGCATTCAACAGGCATGACAACTGGAAATTATTTCATGAAGTATGAGGCTCTCATATTGGCTATGGAAAGATGTCCTCAATAACTGCCCTGACAAGCTTTTTCACAACTGAGCTGTCTCCCTCACCATAGTGCTTCACAATAACCTGACATATTGTGCTATTTAATAGAGGCTCAGATAATAAATGAATCTGATTTAACTGTCTTGTGTTGTACTATTGGAAATGTGCAAGATCGTCTGCATTTTCAGAAATAGTGGTGCCAAATTGTGTTCCAATTTTTGTTTTGTGTCATTCAAATTAATGTGTTCCTCTGCTATATTACATTTATCTTCACTGCCTGAGCTGTAAATGAACGGATGTGATGGACCTTCATCTGTGTGACTAAATGGAGTACTTGACACCCCCCAGTTTAAAATGCTCATGGCAGTGGTGCTGATGTGCCTTACTTTTATGGGCATTAAATGTAGAGAACATATTTGTATCAATTGAGCTTTGTCTTTAAAGGATAGCGAACTTTTTCACTATTCGTCAAATGAGTACTCAAATGGGCAAAATAATCTGACTCACTGCATGTCTCAATTAAGTCACAAACATAACACTTGTAACATACCCATTAGAATTTTTCGGTTCACTCGGAGAAGAAGCCTGAGTCTGCTGCCACTGCCTCTACTGATATCAGGAAAGCTTTCTCTCAAAAAACACACAGAGAGACCGTGATTGAAGAGCAAAACTCTTTGAAAGTTACTGAGATGAACATGGAGTATTTGTGCAGAACAAACATGTAATATTCAGTGTTATCTATAAGTAAACAAAAGATGGTTGACACTAACGTGGTGATGTGTTCACTGGCGGTTTGGTGAGTTTATTATGCATTGGTTGTCTAAATAACTGTCAGCAAGTGTCTGTGTTCGGCACATGTTCATCAAAACAGAACAGAAAGAATTTCTAGGACAAAACAAAGTGTATAATGATCATAAGATGAGGTCATAAACAAATAGTATCACACAGTCAGCCCAGGGCAGAGCATGCCGAGATATATTCAAAATATATCAAATGTACTCAATACCAGAGCACGGCCAAGCCTACAAGATATCCCAATTTTCTGTTGAGAATGGGCTTTTGTTAAATGGACACTCTAAATAAAGGCATGGTAAAGGAACAACTTGAATATATTCCATGGCATATGCGATAGTGCTTAAGAAGTTGTGCCCTCTTTTCAGATGTGTAAGTGCAGAACTTACATTTCCACTGCATGACAGCTCATCAACACGCAATCTGTATAAAAAAAGAAAAAAATGTACTCTTTCATTTCACGGATGAATAGATCTGTGTTTCTTGAAAGTGCATGTTATATGTAGTTGGGCAATGCATACTTATTTTAAAACTAGGACAGTTATAACTTTTAATTCTTTTTATACCATGGTCTATCAAAATACTGCCTAATCTTGCAGCAAACATCTATGTGAGTAGATTGACTGTGTTAGTCTGTAAATAAACCAAATTAGCTTAATCAAGTATTCAATGGGGTGGGGTGGAGAATTGATGGGTCTGCTGAAAACTCATAAACCCTCAAAATGGTCGTCTTTTTTGAGGCGGCCTGCAGATTACCGTAAACTGTACCATAATATCAAAATAAATGCGCACACTATTATTGTCACCACTGGCTTGACTGGAGTCTGTATTCTTTGTCGCATTTTTTATGCAGCCTGTAGAGTTAAAAATGTTTATTCTAAAAGAACCTGTCTGAAGACACAGCAGTCTGCTGCAGTCATCTGTACTCATCTGTCTGGATTGCCCTGTCCTTAGGGTAAAATCGGCCTGTCTGTCTATCTTGCCTCGCTTGTTCAAAAGTAAATGCAGCCTGAGTACACATGCTGCAGAATGTTATTCATGCTCAATAATACTAATTCCCTAAGAATTTATTTGACACTTTTTAGTGAGTTGTTATTGAATATTGAATAAGCCATGTCATGAGCCACTTCTGCCGATCTCTAGTTGCCTAAGTTGTGTGAACATGGGCTACTATGGGCTAATAAGTGGCACAAAATAGCATGTAACTACCAAAGTCTGGAAAATGTCACACTAATTAAGACTAGCAAATAAGTTCATAAAAAGGATGTTTAAATTATTCAATTCAAGAGATTTCCTTGAATTTGTTGAAGGAAACTTACGACACATTTAACCTCTCCGGATCCAAATCCTCAATCCACTTGCTTTAACAAGGTGTGGGGGAGGGGAAATTGTGCTCGAGTGCACATGCGTAATAGAAAGACTTGCCCATTTTGAGTCATTTTTGTTAAATTATATTAGTAATGTCAACTATTTGTTCTAACATTTTACCAATAATTTAAAAAATGTAGTAAACTCAATGTTTTGTTTAAAATCAAATAAATGTACTAGAGTTTTTATCGTAAGATTTACATTTCTGGCATTTGGCAGACACTTATCCAGAGTGACGTACAAGAGTGCTTTGAAGTCTCCAACAATGAATACATTAAAACTGGTTCAATAAGTCACAGACTTAGGATACCATCAGCCTAAAAACTGTGTTGGAAGTTCTTTTTTTAAAATCAATACATAGAACAAAACAGAAAAATAGGAGATATTTTAAGTGCTTCAGGAAGAGGTAGGTCTTCATCCATCATTTGAAGACAGTCCATGAATCGGCTGTGTGGACACCTAGGGGAAGTTCATTCCACCACTTTGTTGCTAGAACAGAGAAGAGTCTAGATGAGCAGTGCTGTTAGATTGGAGGGAGCGAGGTGCTGTGTGAGGAGTAATAAGAGCTTTGGGGTAAGAGGGTGCTGGTCCATTCTTGGCTTTGTAGGAAAACGTCAGTGTTTTGAATCTGATTCATGGAACCTATTGGAAGCAAGTTGAGGGAATGCAGCTGTGGGGTGATGTGGAAGAACTTCGGCAGGTTAAAAACAAGTCGCGCATGCTGTATTTTGGATCATTTGCAGTGGACAAATTGCATTCAGAGGTAGATCTGCCAGTAGAGATTTGCAGTAGTCCAGTCTCAAAATGATAAGAGACTGAACAAGCACCTGAGCAGCCTGTGTGGATAGAAATAGCCGAATCCTTCTGATGTTGTACAGAAGAAACCAACATGAGCGTGTGGCATTGGTACATGGGGGAAAAGTACAGTTGATTGTCTATGGTTACCCCAAGATTGTTAGCAATGGCTGAAGGAGAGATCAGGGAGTTGTTTAAAGATATCGCAAGATCCTGGGCTGGGGATGACCAGCAGTTCAGTTTTGCTAGGATTGAGTTTCAGCTGATGATCCGGCATCCACAATGATATGTCTGCTAGACATGCTGATGTCCGAGCAGAAGCCGTGGTATCTAAAGGAAGGTAGGAGAAGATAGGTTGGGTGTCATCGGCATAGCAGTGGTTAGAGAACCCATGTGATGATATAACTTTGCCAAGAGTTTGAGTATAAAGGAAGAAAAGGAGAGGACCAAGTATTGAGCCTTGTGTGACACCAGTGGGGAGTCTGCATGAAGCAGATGTCCTCTCCATGTTACCTGATATGAGCAACCATCCAGGTATGAAGTAAACCATTCCTGTGCTGTTCCATGAATTCCAAGACTCCGAAGTTTGGACAAGATAGTCTTGTGGTTTACTGTGTCAAATGCTGCTGAAAGGATGAGGGGGATGAGGACAGATGAGAGGTTGGCTGATCTAGCAGCATGTAGTTTCTCAGTAACAGCCAAAAGGGCAGTCTCTGTGGAGTGTGCTGCTTTGAAGCCAGACTGGTTGGGATCATGGAGGTTGTTCTGCAAGAGTTAGGCCCTGTCCACATGATAGCGGGTATTTTTAAAACCGCAGCTTTTTTATGCGGATTGGCCTTTTGTCCACATGCAAACGCAGCATCAGGTCACTGAAACCAAACATTTTTGAAAACTCCTGCCAGGGTGTTTTTCAAGTTTTTCAAAAACTCCGGTTGCAGTGATATCGTGTAGACAGTGAAACCGGAGATTTTTGGCATGTGAACAGGGTTGCCAGATTGGACTGAAGATTTCCAGCCCAACTACAGCTTAAAACCTGCCCATTTAAAAAAAAATACCAGCCCAAAATGCATACTGTTATAACTAATACAACAACAAACAGTTATAACAGTTAATAACTTTGTGATATCGGCTTAACGAGTAGAACAATTACAACAACCCACTAATCAAGACTGAGGTCTGACTGGACAGGACTCTCCTGAACCTTATTGTCTAAACTGAACCATATAATTAAAACATCAACATAACATATTACACTTTATTGTAAAGTTTGTTTTAATAGAAAATTAATAAAATATCATGTTTATAGTCAAAAATAAAAACCCGCCAGTTGCATCAAAAACCAGCCCAGATTTTATCAACCCACCCAGTGCACTTTTTCCCAGTGAGACGTGACCAAAAGAAGCCCAACTGGACGGAAACCCACCCAATCTGGCAACACTACTTGTGCGGCGTCTCAGGTTTCTGATTGGCCAACATGGCTTTACAGTTGAGATTATATTGCCACCTGTTGGTTTTGCATACTCTTGACAGCGCTTCAGACTGTGTTTTTGCATTTTCATGTGGATGAGTTTTTTTTTTTAAATTGAAGGAGGAAAAACTCTGTTTTTAAAAATACCTGTGTACGTGTGGACTAGGGCTCAGTCAGACAGGTGATTATAAACATGCGTTCAAGAATTTTAGAAAGAATGGAGAGAAGTGATATCGGTCTGTAGTTGCTGATGTATGAGGGATCCAGAGCAGGTTTCTTCAGAATGGGGATAACCCTTGATTTTACAGTGTATGCATTCCAACAGTAAGGTGGCAAAGGTCTTAAGAGACCTCTTGGGCGACACCTTGGTAATGTGACACCTTTTTATTGGTCATTAGTTGGTACTGAATCAGCTGACATTAATTTGCAATAAGAAAGGGCAGGATTGATTTTTAAGTACTGATTTCTCCTGAATTTACTAAACTATTACTGGGCTTACAAAAAACATGCTTATTGGCTTCATTGGCTTCACATACAGACTGATGCATAGCAGAGGCTAAATCATGCAAATCAACATCACTTGCTGTGCTGATCACAATAGAGTTGCCATTCTTGCCATCACAGTTCTCAAGTACGGTAGTAACTTGAAAATGAAATATCTAATCAATTCAGACAAGCATTTCCATTCACAGACTTTCCAAAAACTCAATATACAATAATCATCTTTTTCCAGCTGCCAAACTTTAAGCAGTGGCAGTACCTGGGTCTAGTTAGTTAAATGTGGTGACTTTTATATTGATAATATTTTTGCTATTTATACTGATCTTGTTTAAAAAATAATTTCCAAACTTCAGTTTTTTTCCCTCCAATATCTTCAGGTTAGTCACTTTATTCAAATTGATTTTTATTCAGTGTTCCCCCAAATGCCTCCTGAATCACAATTCTTTTTTGTGGGTCCCCTTGCACCGTGAAGGATTCATTTCCAAAATATATAAGTTAATTAAGTTAATGTCATTTAAAAAGCTATCAACAGAAAAGATCAATGAATAATAGATAGGAGGGCAGCTTTATAGAAATATTAAAATATACAATAAAAATTACAAAGTAAAAATTTAACCAGACTCAAAAGGAACACATCCTTATATTAGTGATACTGGAGAGTGAAAATATAAATAATGCCCTTTCTACAGCTGTTAATAATCAAGTGAAATTATGCAGCCAAGAGCTCCTGTGCAACAAATAGGTCAGCGATTTAACACTAATTCCTTCATGCCAAAGCCTTTAAATGTTTAATGCTGAAGACCTGAGTGCAAAACCAACTGCCGTAACAGCAATTTAAAGTCCGTGCCATAGTCTCCAAGTTGTTCTATCTACAGCAGTCCCATGAGTCACCAGGCTGTCCACACAGAGGCATCCCCAGCAGCAGTGTGTTAAGTCTCCAACCAGAGGTAGGGCATCAGGATAGATCAGGCATGTCTGGAGAGAACAAGCAGTCTCACTGGTAACTCAGAACACTGGGAGTTTAGGGGTAGCACATTTAGCCCAACAGAGAGAGAGAGAGAGAGATACTTGCAATCATGTGATGAATAGACATTGTACATTATGTGCAAAGTGCAGGTGGGTAATCTAGCAAGACTAGCTATCACAACATAACTAAAAGGGAGAGATGAGGGATTATGAGACATAGAGCTTGCAAACAGTCAGCAAACCTGACTGAACATTCAAGAGTAGTAAGGTGATGGTGACCGCATCCAAACACCCCAGTCCACCAAACACTCTATGCCCATGACTGGCTGGAACTATTGATAAAAAGATATTCATAAAAAAGATTCACTAAACAAATGTTTTTTTTTTTAACCTGGACTTAAACACTGAGTCTTGAACACTAATTGGAAGGCTGTTCCATAACTATGGGACTTTGTTATAAAAAGCTCTGCCACTACCTGTAGCCTTTACTTGAGGTACTTCAAAATAACCTGCACCTTTTGATCAAATTAGGCATGATGGATCAAACCAAAACTTCACTCAGGTACTGTGGTGCAAGACTATTCAAGGCTTTATAGGTCAGAAGTAGTATTTTATATTTCTCATCTTAGCAATATTTCCGAGAGCTTCAAATGAGAAACTGGAGTCAGTAATCATCAGACCAAGGTCTTTTACTGCTGCACATGATGAAACAGCCAGGCCATCCAGAGATATTCTGTAATCAGAAAGCTTAATTCTTATTTCTGCATGTGTTCCTAATACAAGCACTTCTGTCTTTTCAAAATTAAGGAGGAATTTACTAAGCATCTGCTGTCTAATGTCCTTTACACATTTTTCAGTGTTAATAAGCTGGTGCCTCTCATCTGGCTTTGCTGAATCATAAAATTGTGTCATCAGGTATAACAGTGGCAGCTGTTACCATGTTTCTGAATAATTGAACCAAGAGGTAGCATATATAAGGAGAAAAGCAGTAAACTAAAACAGGACCTTTTGGAACACTGAACATAACCTTAGTATGCATAGAGAAGCCACCATTTACATCTACAAACTGCTTATGATCAGTCAAATAAGTTCACCTGAGCCAGGAGAGGACTGTTGCCTTAACATCAACAACATTTTCTAGTCTAATAGAGCTGCATGTTGGGCAAGGATCTACTGCCAAGCTCTTTAGGCTTGAGGATAGAAACAAATTTTATACTGTTTTTTTTCCCCCAAATGAATTTAGCAATAGCTGTATTTTAGCCCTCAAAAGTTATGGTTTAAATAACAGAATAAATACTGAAACAAGGCATACTGGATCAGTGATAGGGGAACCCTGGTGACAGTCTTTCTGAATAGGAAATCTATTTCATAGTAAACCATTAGTGTTGACCATAGCCAATGGATTAGAGTAAAGAAGATTGACTATATGAATATATTTGGGGCCCAAATTAAACTTCTTTAACACTTTAAACAGAAACCTCCATTTAACCCTGCCAAATGCTTTTTCTGCATCAAGGCATATACAGTGAGGGAAAAAATTATTTGATCCCCTGCTGATATTGTATGTTTGCCCACTGACAAAGAAATGATCAGTCTATAATTTTAATGGTAGGTTTATCTGAACAGTGAGAGAATAACACCAAAAAAATCCAGAAAAACACATTTCAAAAAAGTTATACATTGATTTGCATTTTATTGAGTGAAATAAGTATTTGACCCCTCTGCAAAACATGACTTAGTACTTGGTGGCAAACCCTTGTTGGCAATCACAGACATCAGACATTTCTTGTAGTTGGCCACCAGGTTTGCACACATCTCACATCTCAAGGAATTTGGGCCTACTGCTCTTTGGAGATCCTCTCCAAGTCATTAAGGTTTTGTGGCTGACCCTTCAGCTCCCTCCACAGATTTTCTATAGGATTAAGGTCTGGAGACTGGCTAGGCAACTACAGGACCTTAATGTGCTTCTTTTTGAACCACTCCTTTGTTGCCTTGGCTGTGTGTTTTGGGTCATTGTCAGGCTATCCATCCACAACCCGTTTTCAATGCCCTGGCTGAGGGAAGGAGCTTCTCATCCCATACATGGTCCCGTCCGTCGTCCCTTTGATGCGGTGCAGATGTCCTGTCACCTGGGTATGGTGTACTTGGGGTCATAGGCAGCATTCCTCCTCCTCCAAACACGGCGAGTTGAGTTGATGCCAAAGAGCTGGATTTTGGTCTCATTTGACCACAACACTTTCACCCAGTTCTCCTCTTAATCATTCAGATGTTCACTGGCAAACTTCAGATGAGCCTGTCCATGTGCTTTCTTTAGCAGGGGGACCTTGCAGGCGCTACTGGATTTCAGTCTTTCACGGTGTAGTGTGTTACCAATTGTTTTCTTGGTGACTATGGTCCCAGCTGCCTTGAGATCATTGACAAAATCCTCCAGTGTAATTCTGGGCTGATTCCTCGCCTTTCTCATGATCATTGAAACTCCATGAGGTGAGATCTTGCATGGAGCCCCAGACCGAGGAAGATTGACCGTCCTTTTGTGTTTCGTCCATTTGGGAATAATAAACTGTTGTCACCTTCTCACCAAGCTGCTTGGCAATGGTCTTGTAGCTCATTCCAGCCTTCTGTAGGTCTACAATCTTGTCCATGGACAGCTCTTTGGTCTTGGCCATGATGGAGAGTTTGGAATCTGATTGATTGCTTCCTTTTGTGGACAGGTGTCTTTCATACAGTTAACGAGCTGAGATTAAGAGCACTCCCCGAGAGTCCTCCTACTGTAATCTCAGCTTGTTACCTGTATAAAAGACACCTGGGAGCCAGAAGTCTTTCTGATTCATAGGGGATCAAATACTTATTTCACTCATTAAAATGCAAATCAATGTATAACTTTTCTGAAATGCGTTTTTCTGGATTTTTTTTGTTGTTATTCTGTCTCTCATTGTTCAAATATACCTACCATTTAAAATTACAGACTGATCATTTCTTTGTCAGTGGGCAAATGTACAAAATCAGCAGGGGATCAAATAATTTTTTTCCCTCACTGTAATAGTAGCTGTATCACCATCTATAGTCAAATTATGATCATTATTTTCAGTAAACATTGTATGTTGTCTGAGCCATATCAGGATTTAATAAATTCTGTTTGGTCACTTTTAATGATCTTGGGTAAATTCTTGTCCTAATAACAGGCTAAAGCTTTTGCCACAATTTAGTGGTCTACATTTAAGTAAACTGATCAGGCAATATGACAGACAGTTTTATGGATTCTTCCCTTTTTTTAAGAATCATCTTTTTTTTTTTATAAATTTCGAGTGGGAAGCCATCCAGCCCCGGGGCTTTTTCGAGGATGCATGGAGTGAATAGCAGCAAGATGTTGAAGGGCATCTGATCCTCCTTTGACTGAAGGCAGAGATTCTCTGATGATTCTTATAAAATCCTTAAAAATAGAATAAATTTTAACTGGGTCATACAAAATAGTTCTCTTAATTTGACTAGATTTATTCCCATATTGATAAAACATTTGCAAACTAAATGTTATTCATTTTTTTTATATGTTCAGAGTAATCCAGATAATCCTTAGATCTGGTACAAGTTAAAAAAAAAAATTGCAGTTGTTTTGTGTGCATGAAGTTGTGATGCAGTTCCACTCTTTGGACCTCCTCTTCTAATTTTTTCACATTTTTTTTGTTCTGCCTGTGTTTTGTGCCATCCATTGAACCATATAATATGGCCTTGTAAAGTAGCCTTAGGTGCATCCCATTTGGTTACGCTATTCACTAGACATTTGTTGCCCTGCCAATATTGGGATATTTTTTTAGGAACAAGCAACAGGAATTGTAATTTAGAAGTGAACTATTCAATTTCGAATAGTAAGATTTTGGGCTGTTGACTGAGGGGACTGTTGAAGTAATTTTGCAGGAACTTATGCAATTAATATTTATGAAGGGCATATCAAAGTAGAATTTGAAAGAATTTTCAAGAACTGAGTTAGCGATTTTTTTTTTCCAGCTGACCCTCGATACCATCCAAACGGGCCCCTACAGCCCTAATTTCAGCCAGGATGAGTAAAACATCCAGCTGTGACCTAGCAACAGCTTCTTCTCCCTCCCCTCTCCCGGTTGTCTTTTTCTCTTTGTTTTCTGTTATTTAGTGGCTGAAAAGATTTTTTTCTGCATTCTTGTAATACAGTGAAACTTGAAAAAGATGGAAAAATATGAAGTTTCTCTCAAGCTGTCATCTTGCTTCCAGATCCATGGAGCTCCAACCTGGCAACTTACAGGAATTAAAGGTTCTGCTATTGAAATCTTCAGAGATCTTGTGGAATCCAGATCTCAATGGGTGGGAGCTGTTTTGGTAGCATGAGAGGGAACTACAAAATATTAGGACTGTGGCTTTAATGTTTGGCTGAAATGTGTATGGTCTCATTATCAAAATTCCTTTTACCCACAATTCACCCGGTTCACATAAAAATAAACTGTAAAAACCAATTTAAACTAATGTATATTCATCATTTATTTTTCCATCAATAACTGTCTGTGGATCAAAGTTTGTCATGGCAAGCTTTGCCTATCTTGTTATCATTAGGGCCAATCACAGAAGGTAAATTGTTAGAATTTTTCACTATTATTATTATACTTTCTCTTCTGGGAGTCTATGGCAGCCCATAGAGTCCCTTGGTGAATTTTTATGAAATTTGTCAAGTTTTGACAAACAAAAAATCTCAGTAAATGACCCTAGCCGTGAAAACATGAAACCTTTTTCGGCCATCTTGATATTATCGTTTTTTTAAAGGCAGAGCGTTGAAGCCCTAGGTAAATTTTGGTAAAAACTGGAACCCATGTACATCACAGTCTAAGGTAACCAGACACCAAATTTTAAGCTAATCCATCAATCTCTATAGTGCCATAAACAGGCCAAATTTCAGAATACGTTTTTGTTTATAATTTTTGAACTGTTTGTCCTACACAGGGTTGTGACCACAATTTATTCAGAATTTATTCAACTTTTTAAGAATTTTGCCATGACATGTAATACTGTCACTGTCCTCCAATGAAAGTCCATGGTAAAGACACCAAAAGAGGAAGTGAGTCATATCTCAGGAGTGCTTTGTTGGAGTGATGCCAGTCTTGGTACACATTGTTGGTATTAGCATTTGTGGGTATGTACCCACAATTTCATGAAATCTGGCAACTTGGAAGTGCCATACCATTACATAAAACATTCATACCAAATTACTCTGGCATCAAAACAGATATTTCAACATTTCGTATGCTTCATATTAGTTAAGGATCCTCCCTGGGAACTTATCAAACACTGTGGATAAGATGTTACTCTGTTTCAGAAGGGTCAAAATATTGGTCTACATCAAGTAAAGAAAACAATTAAGGAAATTTCTGAAACTACTGAATTTGATTAAGAACTGTCTAACACATTATTAACACCTGGATGAATAGTAGTGAACCACCATCTTCGAGGAAGAAATGTCAGAAAAAATCATGGATAAACATCATTGGAGATCACAAACATTTTGTAAAATCAATCATAAAAAACACAACAGAAGAACTCGCAGCTATGTGAAAGTAAGAGCATTTCCACATGCACAATGTGAAGAGAACTCAAGGTTATTGGGACTAAACAGCTGTGCAGCCTTAAGAAACCAATTATCAGTAAGGCTAACTGAAAAATAAAGGCTTCAGTTTTTGAGGGAGCATAAAGATTGGACTCTGGAGCAATGGAAAAGGGTCATGCTGTCTGATGATTCCAGATTTACCCTGTTTCAGAGTAATGGGCATATCAGGGTATAAAGAGAAGCAGATAAAGTGATGCCATCATAATGCCTTCTGCCTACCAAACAAGCCTGTGGGGACAGTGCTATGATCTGGAGTTGCTTCAGTTGGTCAGGACTAGGTACACTTCAGTTGGTCAGGACGAGGTGTGTCCAAAAAATGAGGTCACCTGATTATTGGAATATACTGAGTGACCAGGCTGTTCCATCAATGGATTTTTCCCCCTAGTGGCATGGGCATATGCCAGGACTCATCTGGCTCAAATTGTGAAAGAGTGGTTCAGTGAGCATGAGAAATCATTTTCACAAATGGATTGGCCACCACAGAGCTCAGACCTTAATCCCACTGAGAATCTTTAGGATGTGCTGGAGAGGACTACGGAGCACACCAACTCTCCCATAATCAGTATAAGATCTTTGTAAATGGCATTGCATAAGCTCAAATGATGCCACAGCAAAGGTAGTCCAACAAAATAATAGTGTGTTACTTTTTTTGGCCAGACAGTGTATAATACACACACACTTCTGTTTGTGCACACATGGAGACTTGAGTTTGCTACTGATAGATGTATTGAAACTAGTAGTCCAACAGTGATCAAAATTAGCACTAGAAATTTTTGGTATTGCTTTGATGTCTCCGGGAACAATGCATTTCACCAAACAAATTAGTCTAATTTTGTTTGTTAATTTCTATTGTTCAGGATCTGTTTTACATACAGTCAACATTTAAATAAACATAAAAAACTGTCATCAGGCACTTTGAATGCAACAAAAAATGCAAACAAGAAGAATTTCCACTAATGATAAATCTTACTTTATGACAGGGCTGTTAATAACATTTTATTTATCTTTGTGTTAATTAGATTGAAATGTATTTATAGAAACAAACAGCCATTTCCTTGCAAGTCATATTCTCACATATATGAAAAGCACCAGAAGCTAGACCAGGATCATAATGTTCTGGTTTCCAACATTTGGTCTATAAGACTAAGATTGCAGCACGTGTACAACACGAGGCTCTGCGCCTCCCCAGATTTCGCAATTTAGTAGTTGTTTCTCTACTAGTTGCAAGTTTATTCACTCAGAATAGCCTTGCATATACAGTATCTCATACAGCTGACAAGCATTGTTGGACATCGGTCATAAATGGATAGATGATAATTTACTGATCTTTCAATTTCCTTGGGAAATCACCAAAACACCGTGGATCTCCGCTCCATCTCACCAGGCAGACAGAGTGCAGTGCTGTCGCCGCGAACATAAACAAAGACGGGGTGAGCGAGGAGATGCCAGAGCGAGGCTAAAGCTAAACCCTCATCAAACATCACTCCTAAGCATCTTTCTTGCAAATGTATGATCTCTGGTGAATAAAATGGCGGAATTGCGACTTTGGATAACAACGCCAAAATGGATAAAAGAATGTAATGTCATGATTTTTATGGAAAAATGGCTTAACATCAACTTTCCCAGCAGCGCCACTGAGCTCGAGAGCCACAGTGTTTTCCAGGCAGACAGATCGGCAGTGGACTCTGGGAAGTGGAAGGGTGGAGGTCTGTGCATTTATGTTAACAAATCATGGTTTGCAGACTCGACTGTAATTGAAAGTCATTGCTCAGTTCATCTCAGGTATTTGATGATTAAATGTAGACCCTTTTATCTACCGAGAGAATTCTCAGCCATTGTTGTGACTGCAGCATACATCCCTCTGGATGCTAATGCTAAGGCTGCTTTGAAAGAACTGCATGCAGCTATCAGCAAGCAACAGGCTGTTGCTGGGGACTTCAATCACTCCAACTTAAGATCTCTACTCCCCATCAGCATGTTTCCTGCACTACTAAAGGGAACAATACACTGGACCATGTTTACACTAACATTGCTGAGGCCTACATGGCCACCACCCCCCACTCCAGCTCTTTTTGTTCATGCTACCCAAATACATTCTACATTACATTTTACATTTCTGGCATTTAGCAGACACCCTTAGCCAGAGCGACTTACATTTCAGTGTCATTTTTATACAACTGAGCAATTGGGGGTTAAGGGCCTTTCTCAGGGGCCCAGCAGTGGAAGCTTGGTGGACCTGGGACTAGAACTCACAAATTTTCTCAATACAGCAACAGCTACAAGACACTGAATGGAGCAGTCTCTACCAACCAGCAATGCCTTCCTCCCAGATGAGCTCAACCACTTCTTTGCTTGCTTTAGCCATCATACATCACCAGAAATGGTGACTCCTCCACAGTTGTTCATCCAACATCACTCTCCACAACAGTGGTACACTCAGCCCTGAGCAGAGTAGACCCACGTAAGTCAGCTGGTCCTGATGGCATACCCAGGTGTGTGCTCAGGATTTGTGCTGACCACCTGGAGCAAGTCTTCTCTGACATTTTCAGCCGGCACTGGCCCAGGCCACTGTTTCCACATGTCTGAAGACTACAACTATTATACCAGTGCCCAAGCATTCTTAGTCACCTCATATATCCCACCATATCCCACCTATATCCACACCAGTTTGCCTACCATCTGAATAGGTCAACAGAGGATACCATTTCCACTGCTCTTCATCTAGTTGTCACCCACCTGGACAATAACAATACATACATTAGGATGTTGTTCATTGACTTCAGCTCTGCTTTTAATACAGTCATCCCTAGTAAACTGATTGCTAAGATCACTATCTATCTATCTATCTATCTATCTATCTATCTATCTATCTATCTATCTATCTATCTATCTATCTATCTATCTATCTATCTATCTATCTATCTATCTATCTATCTATCTATCTATACTACCTGTATATATACTGTATACTATCTCTGTTACTGTTGTACATAATGCACACATTTTGCACAAATATATAATTACTCTTTTCTTACACTGTATATGCTATAAATACAACTTTCCCATACTTCTCTATGCACATACTGACATAGCCTTATTTACACTGTATTGATGCACATATTTACATAATATTGCACAATTTCTACTATTTGCACTTCTGGTAGATGCCAAAAGGCATTTCGTTGCTATGTACCTGTACTTTGCAATGACACTATCTATCTATCTATCTATCTATCTATCTATCTATCTATCTATCTATCTATCTATCTATCTACCCCCCCACACACACACAGGATCACTCAGTACCCAACACACTTTTTCAATACATTTGTAATATCCATCAGGTAGCACATGAAACAACATACTGTAGCTTGAAATAGAAAATTCTGACCTTGCGATGAGACTAATGTGACTGTTGTCTTGTATTCTGTTTGCAGGTTTCTTTGAGGTGCTGTAATCACATGAAGGCTGAAATGAGACTGCATGACCTGGGAGAATTATCTGTTTGTAGATGGATGCTCGGTTGAATTCAAAGCTCAAGTATTTGATCATCATCTTTATCATCATTAAACAGCTCTGCCATTCAGTGCAGTAGTCCTGGGATTCAGAAAAGGAACCTTACAGGAAAGAAGGAATGTTATTTGTGCATTTCTTAAACACTTGAATGTTCATGAAGGTAGTAAATTTAACAAGAAGAGACATAAATATGGAAAGTGTGGCATGGCACTCTTTCTCAGCCTGTTCCCTTTTCCTCCTGACCGTCAACGTTTTCATGGCTGTTTCAGTGCTAAGAGCTGAAGAAGATGTTACACCACGGCTAAGCTTTGTATATGGTAAGAACAACACACAGACACAGATGCATTGAAGTGATACGGCTTGCACTATAGCCTATAGTGTATATCTATAGTATATTTGAAATAAGTTAAAAATGTTGAGCAGAATTTCAATATTTAGATGCATTGTGAGATCTCCCTGAAGTTGCTGTTCTTGGACCTGCTTTCTGTGACTGCAAAACTTGATTGTAAGCTTAATGAACAAAGCAAAAGTAACCATATATCATTAATTGCTAACAGTTTCTTTTAGCTTTTCAGCAGTAAACGATGGTAAGCAAGGTATGGTGTAGCAGATGGTGAAGCAGACATCTATGCTCTCTTGTGGTACACAGAAAAACATAGTAAACATGTCAGCTTTTGTCCATGAAGACAGAGTTAGTCTTTCATGTTTAAAGACTGCAACAACGCCTGGTGTAAGATTTAAATCACATCTTTGTATTACAAAAATGTTATGTTATATAACAAAAATGATTGTTGCACATTGTTGTAAAAACAAAGTTTAACTCAGTCTGTACAGAAAGTTACAATACAGTACAATAGTGGAGTTCTGAGAGAACAGGTTTTACTACAATTTTTTTTGTATAATTGTATATCTTTCTTCTTCTTCTTTTGGCTTTTCCCTTCAGGGGTCGCCACAGCGAATCATCTCTCTCCACCTATCCCTATCTTCTGCATCCTCAACACTTGCACCCACTAGCTTCATATCCTCATTTATTACATCCATATACCTCCTCTTTGGCCTTCCCCTTTGCCTCCTTCCTGGCAGCTCCATGTCCAACATTCTCCTACCAATATAGTCACTCTCCCTCCTCTGAACATGTCCAAACCATCTTAATCTGGCCTCCCTGACTTTGTCCCCCAAATGTCCAACATGAGCTGTCCCTCTGATGTACTCGTTCCTAATCTTGTCCAACCTTGTCACTCCCAAAGAGAACCTCAACATCTTCAGCTCTGACAAAATCTGACAACTGGTCCATCACCATAGCAAACAGGAAGGGGCTCAGAGCCGATCCCTGATGCAGTCCCACCTCCACTTTGAACTCCTCTGTCTGACCTACAGCACACCTCACCACTGTCCTGCTCCCCTCATACGTCCTGCACCACTCTGACATACTTCTCTGCTACTCCTGACTTCCTCATACAGTACCACAGCTCTTCTCTTGGCACCCTGTCATATGCTTTCTCCAAGTCTACAAACACACAGTGCAACTCTCTCTGACCATCCCTATACTTCTCCATCAACATTCTCAGAGCAAAAAAAATCTCAGAGCATCTGTTGTGCTCTTTCTGGGCATGAAGCCATACTGCTGCTCACAAATTTTCACTGCCTTCCTTAACCTAGCTTCCACTACTCTTTCCCATAGCTTCATTGTATGGCTCATCAACTTTATCCCCCTATAGTTGCTGCAACTTTGCACATCACCCTTATTCTTAAAGATCGGCACTAATACAATTCTTCTCCATTCCTCAGGCATCTTCTCACTCTCTAAAACCCTGTTAAACAAATTATTTAAAAATTCCACTGCTGCCTCTCCTAGACACTTCCAGACCTCCACCGGGATGTCGTCAGGACCAACTGCCTTTCCACTTTTCATTCTCTTCAAAGCCTTCCTGACTTAATCCTTTCTAATCTTATCTACTTTCTGTTCCATGGAGTTCATCCCTTCAACTCTTTTTTTTTCCCTCTCATTTTCCTCATTCATCAGCTCTTCCAGGTACTCCTTCCATCTCCTCTGTACACTCTCCTCACTTGTGAGCACCTTTCCATCTCTATACTTAATAACTCTAACTTGCTGCACATCCTTCCCATCTCGATCCCCCTGCCTAGCTAACCTGTACAAGTCCTTCTCTCCATCTCTAGTGTCTAACCTAGTGTACAACTCGTCATACGCCTTCTGCTTGGCCTTAGACACCACCCTCTTCACTCTGCACTGTAACTCCTTGTATTCCTGTCTATTCTCTTCAGTCCTGTCTATGTCCCACTTCTTCTTGGCTAACCTCTTCCTCTGAATACTATCCTGAACTTCATTCCACCACCAAGTCTCCTTATCTCCTTTCCTCCTTCCAGATGACACGCCCAGCACCTTTCTTCCTGTCTCCCTGTCTTCCTGTCTCCCAACCAGCTCTCTACCTTTCCCTGTCATAGTACCAACATTCAGAGTTCCTATTCTCAATCCTACACTCTTACCTTTCCTCTTCTCTCTCTGTCTGCACACTCTCCTCCCTCCTCTACTACTTCAGCCAACAGTATCCCAATTTCCACCAGCGCCCTGTAGGTCAATGAATCAGTAATCAGAGTACTGATGATTCGCATGGTTAAATTTGGCAATGTTTTACGCCGGATGCCCTTCCTGACGCAACCCTCTCTATTTATCCGGGCTTGGGACCGGCACAGAAGTCACTGGACAGTGACCCCATGGCTAGTTTATAATTGTATATCTTTCTAATTTCGAAGAAATGCAAAAACCAAAACACTGTTAGGAAATATCATTTATAGAAATCTCTAAACATTGCTCATGTTTCCAATCTTGTCTACCTCAGTGGCAGCTATAGTGACAACACTGGAAATATTAGAGTAAGATTAGCTTAAAAAAATGCTGTTAACAATAGTTAAATTAACAAAGTCTTAGTAAAAAGTATTACTCATAAAAAAAAATAAGTAACTGTAACTAGAAGTTAAATTAATCAGTTTTTAATTAGTAAATTTTACTCACACTAAGTAATCCAGTCTTTACTAGGACAGATATGCCCCATAATTCTATTGGGATATTACGATGTCTACATAGTTTAGAATAATATCATCTTTGCTGATGAAACTGCCACATTATTGTGGCTATAGGTAACTTCATAGACAAGTGACTACACAACACAAACACAGGTAAAAGCCTTTAGAATGGAAATTTCTCTTAAACAGGACAATTATTGATCATAGGCCAATGGGAGGCTGCCTTTTGTTTACCCATAGAATTGTTTAGTGTATATTCTTAGATTTTAGTGTTCTTACATGACTCCTGGTACTATTTTCAAGCCGTCCTTTTCTGTGTTAGACAGGTGGGACAGAAAAAAAATCTAAATTGTGCTGTCAAAATATCCACCCACATAATCATGCACCAAAAAAGAGCAAAAACATTGGATCCTGGTTTCTGAGAAGTATAATCCCTTTCTATTGAAAAACAAGTCTGATAGTATTTCATGACCTACATCTTGTTTTTCTTTGGGCTCGCTCTTTTATATTGGTGTAAGCCTAAGGAGTGATTTTTTGTCAGTGGGCTGTTTGAGTGTTTGTTTAGGCCTTTTGGCATGTGTAGAATTTATCCTCATGTATGTAAGGACTTGCAAATGGAAATCTTCTCCAGTAGAGACATGTCAAGTACAGTATGTCACATGCATACTTTTGTGATCATGTATACAGCTTTGGACCTGCAGACCTTAACATGGATGTACAGTCCCGTCCAAGACTATTGGAATAGCAAAGCATCTGATTGCAAGCAAAGCATTTGGGTTTGGGATTTAAAGACTAATATTTTCGGTTCAGTATATTTGTATTACACTTTTAACAATGGACATTGTCTCAAAGCAGCTTCAAAGAAGGATAGAAACATAATAAAAATTAGTTTAAAGTTAAGTTACTAACTTTACTAGTAAAGTTAATAAACAAAGTTTAAAGTTAAGTTACTATTTATCCTTAACATTTATACCTAATAAGCAAGCCTGAGGCAGTGGTGGAAAGAAAAAACTCTGAGAGGATATGAGGAAGAAACCTTGAAAGGAACCAGGCTCTGAAGGGAACCCATCCTCATTTCCATGGCACTTGACAGTAATAGTGTTTATAGTCATAATAATAAGTTTATAGTCGCATGGAATTGTTCAATCAAGAGATCCTGAGAAACTAATAGGTCAGTGTAGTTTCTGAGTTCATTATCCTTTCTGCTGAAAGCTGACTGATGCAATGGCAGTTCAAATGGCTGTCCATGCAGATCTATTCCCAGCAGCAGTGAGCACCACCAGGTGATGAGACTGCAACCAGGGGTAGAGCATCTGGATTGGTCAGGCAGTTCAAGAAAAGAAGAAGCTGTCACACTAGAGAGCGAGAGAGAGAGAGAGAGAGAGAGAGAAAGAGAGAAGATAAAGATAAAGAGTCTTTATTGTCATTGTAGTGATACAGTAATCCCCCGTTATATCGCGGTTCATATATTGCCGTCCCGGTATATCCCAGAATTTTATTTGGAACATAATTTTTTTTGCGGATTTTCCCAGTATATTGGGGTATCCACAAACCTTATAGTGAATTGTTTTATGTTGAAATAAGGTAATTTATTAATAAAAATGTAATTATTAATTACAAAATATAAACATTAATTAAAATGAAGTAAAATGTTAATATATCAAATACTGTACAACGTAGTGACATTTAGGAAAGCGCAGTGCGAGGATGCTGAAACTCAAAATACAGTACGGCTGGAGGGAGTCTGGCCAATTGGAATGCCCATTCATTTAATCACAGTTGTGATTGGCTGCTGGCTATGCATGCAGTTAGGGAAAGGGAAGCAGAATTCTCCAGCATCCCAGTTCTTCGCGTGTCACTATCCCGAGTGTTTCGTTTTGTGCTGTCACATTTTTCTACAAGCCCTATTATGTCGCCCAAACGCTCTGCACCTTCTAAGGCTTCTGGCAAGGAAGATACATACATACAGTACTCACTATGAATGTGATATTTCTACGAATTCACCCAAAATTCATCTCGCTATATGCTTGCAAATGTTTTCTGTGTGTGTTTAAAGAGTGTGGGAGGGTAATTTACGGCTTTTTAAAAAAATTTAAAAAAGCATTTGGGGGTGGCGTCCATGTATCGCAGATTTTCGTTTATCGCAGGTGGTGTTGGAATGTAACCTCCACAATAAACAGGGGATTACTGTACAACGAATTTTGGTTGGTAGCTCTCAGAGACCAACAGCAAAAGAAACTGTAAAATTTACATTATAAAAATATTAAAAGTATAAGAAAATATAAGAAACTATTGTAAAAATATACAATATAAAAATACAGACAAATGAAGATAAATGAATACAGAGTGAAGATAAAAAATACAGAGTGAATGAATGAAGTATTGCAGAGATTATAATAACAGCAGTACAGTTCTGGGTGTAAAGTGATCAGAGCGTTAGCAGCTACATGGCGGAGAAGAAGGGGGGGGGGTGACAGCTTAACTATTAGCCGTTATAATTTTGTGTGTGTGGGGGGGTGATGCAGGTTACTCTGGGGAAGAAGCTGTTCCTTAGTCTGTTTGTGTGTATTTTGATTGTCCTGTATCTTTTGCTCGATGGGAGGGGCAGTTTGTGTCCTGGGTGGGTTGGGTCCTTGATGATGTTGTTAGCTCCCTTGTGTAGACTGCTAGCATAGACCGTGTCTAGATTAGGAAGCTTGGTTCCTACAATCCTCTGTGCAGTCTTTACTATCCGAACCAAGTCTCTCTGGTTCTCTGCGGTGCAGCTACCGCACTGTGACGCAGAAATATACTAGGAGCTAAGAGGGTACTTTCGCTTTCCTGAATTTTCCTAGGAAGAAGATCCTTTGTTGAGCTTTCTTTACTAAGTAAGTGGTGTTAATTATCCATGTTAAGTCCTTTGTTATGTGCAGACCCAGGAATTTGATGTCGTTAACGCTTTCAACCTCTGCACCATTTATATAGAGAGGGGGAGGTGTCGTTTTCTGGGTTCTCCTGTAGTCCACAACAATCTCTTTTTTTTTTTTTTTGGTATTCAGAACCAGATCACTCTTCACACACTATTCAACCAAATGTTGAACCTCCTCTCTATAGTGTGTCTCATCGTTTCCTGATATCAGTCCCACTATTGTGGTGTCGTCAGCAAACTTAACTATGGTGTTAGAGGAGTGGATGTGTTTGCAGTCATATGTATATGTATATGGGCTGAGGACACAGCTCTGTGGTGCTCCTGTGTTCAGGGTTATAATAGACTAAAAGAAAGTCCAGAATCCATGAGCAGAGTGTGGTGGTTAATCCCATATTGTTAAGTTTGTCCATCAGTTTGTGGGGCACTATTGTGTTAAATGCTGAACTGAAGTCAACAAATAACATCCTTACATATGTGTTGGGATGCTCCAGGTGGGACAGGCTTGTGTGGAGTGCGGTTGAGATTGCGTCCTACATTGATCTGTTCTCCCGGTAGGCAAACTGATGGCTGTCCTGATCAGTAGGGATGCTGGCCTCGATGTGGGGGAGAACCAGCCTCTCAAAGCACTTCATGATAATTGGTGTCAGGGTGACTGGACGATAGTCATTGAGACACCTGACTTGTTAAATAGGTATAAATAGGTATGCTTTTGATCATGTGTTGGTCAAAGACAATGTACATTATGTGCAAGTGCAGGCAGGGAATCTGGCAAGACTAGCTATTACGGCATAACTAAAAGGGAGAGCCAAACACTCCATGCCCACAAACCTTCCAGATCTGCTCCTAATGTGTTTTTAAGCCTGGATTTAAACACTAAGACTGTGTCCCAAACACCTAATAGGAAGGCTGTTCCATAATTGTGGGGCTTTGTAAGAAAAAGCTCTGCCTCCTGCTCTAGCCTTTGCTAGAGTACTACCGAATAGCCCGTACCTTTTCATCAAAGTAGGTGTGGTGCATCATTAAAAAAAAAAAAGATAGCTCACGTACTGTGGCACGAGACCATTCAGTGTTTTAAAGGTGAGTAATAGTATTTTATAATCAATGCAAAATTTGACAGGAACCAGTGCAATGTGGATAAGATTAGACTAATGCGTTCATATTTTGGTTCTAGTTAGGACTAGTTAGTTAGCTGCTGCAATCTGGATTAACTGGATCTTGTTTATGCTCCTACTGGAAAATTCAACAGTAAGGCATTGCAACAATCCAACCTAGAGGTAACAAAAGCCATAATATTTCATATGATGTTATAAGAAACATGAACGAATATGCAATATTTCTGACTTGAATGAAGGGTACTCTAGTGATATTATCTACATGAGCTTCAAATGAAAGACTGGAGTCAATAATCACAGCAGGCTCTTTTAGTGCTGAACACAATGAAACAGAAAGGCCATCTAGAGTTATTTTGTAATCAGAAAGCTTACTTCTGGCTCCATGTGGTCCTGTGCACTTCTGTCTTGTTAGAGTTAAGCAGGAGGAAGGAAGTAAGCATCCACTGGCTAATGTCCTTTACACATTCTTTAATCTTAATAATCTGGTGTCTGTCATCTGATTTAGCTGAAACATATAGCTGGGTGTCTTCCGAATAACAATGGAAGTTAATACCATATTTATGAATAATTGCACCAAGGGGTAGCATATATAAGGAGAAAAGCAGTGGTCCTAAAACAGAACCTTATGGAACACCAAACATAACATTCATATGCATAGAGAAATCACCATTTAGATCTACAAACTAATAATGATCAGTCAAATCAAATCAGGTTTCTCTTAACCCCAACAACAATTTCTAGCATTTTTAAGAATTTAGAATTTTAGAAGGGGTTTAGTAGCTACTGGTAGTATTTGTTTGAAGAAACATGTACGTAAGTGATCTAGTATGCAGGTTGATTGTTTTGAGGAAGAAATTAGTGAAATCAAATCGGTCTCTTGTAATAGAGGAAAACATTCTTAAACACTACAACAGGATTGATTATCAGATTGTTTGGATTTAAATGAATAGTCTGAAATTTCTGCATGATATTAATTTTTCCACTGAAATAATTCATGAAGTAATTGCTGCTGCATATAGATAATGTGCAATTTTCTACAGTGTTTTTTAATATTAGTTAATTTTGCTACAGTACTAAATAAAAATTACAGATAATTCTTGTTATCTTCAATTAGGGTGGAGAGGTACACTGATCTAGCAGCACTAAGAAATTTTTGTAGCTCAGAAGGCTTTCCTTTCACACTAATTGAAATACTGATAATTTGGTTTGATGCCATGTACATTGTAATTTCCTAATTGATTGTTTTAACGTTTTTGTGTAGTCATTATACTGGAGTGCTAGTTTCTTCTCTTTAATTATTTTCCTTTTAAGTGGAGCAACAATATCAAGCATGTAGCAAAACACTGACTTCAAGTAATCAGATGCCTGATCAAGTTCTGTGGCTTCATACAGCGATCCAATCATGAATGATAATTCTGGGAGACTATTGGTAAGTCTTCCTGCAGTAACAGATTTAAATGTACTGTCTAAGATGCATTTTAATATGTGATAATGGTTTGAGATAGTCCAAAAGACGAAAGTCGAAGTATGACTTTTTTTTATATTTAATCCTAATGTTAGAATATGATCTATGTAACTATGTAACACGATTTTTGTTCCTGAGTAGTGAATGACATTTTCCAATTATTCTTGGTGGAAAATGATAAAAAAAAAATAGCCATTATGCCCCTTGAAGTTTGGGTTTGGGCTTTTAAGAGAACAAAAACCTCAAAATTAGCCAATTTTACAAAAAAACTGCTCAAAACTAACCCAAACCTTCCTGGCTAAGATAGGTTTTTTCTCTTTATTTGGGTTACAAAGAATGGGGCAATAACACTTATTTGCCAGGAACAAGAAAAAGTAAAAATTTGTCACATAGTGTTATGAGTGGGTCCTATTACATTCTGATTAACACCTACTGAATCTAAGATGGAAACACCTGCTGTTCTCAGAGGATTCAAATTATACAGAAGTCTCCCACAATTAATGCTTTGACTAAAAAATAACTTATTTTGAATTTAAATCTGCAAATTCACAGAGAAATTCAGAATATGGCCATGGAGGTTTTTAAAGAACAGTTAGTGGAATCAAGTCACTTTGTGGCTAAATATGTTAAGTTAGTATAAAGAACTTCAAACATGCTGAATTTATGTCTAGATTTTTGTGTGGCGCCTTGCTTATCATTATGAATAACTGAGACACCTCCTCCGTTCCTCAGTTCCGCAGGGCACTGTTCACAATAAAGCAGTCATCAACATGGGATGTGGCCAGAGGACGTCCACTTTTATGCCTTTCTGTGACTCTTCCAGTCTCTCTGTATCTCTGTCGCAACCTGCTGATGACACTCTGTGACATGCTAAGCTCAGTGGCCACTTCCCTCTGAGAACACCCTGTTTGAAGCCGCGCAATGGCGAGGTACTGTTGATCAATTGTTAGGTGTCGTCTTGGTCTCATGATGTCAAAATGTGAACAGCATGATGAAGAGGACTGTTTAAATACCAATTCTAATTGAACCAGAAAATTTATTGGTCGATTCATGGATCAAACACCAGTTGTGAATTTTGCCATTAAGCACCTTGTTTGAGAACAGCAAGTTATGCAAAAAGTACTGAAACACTTGGAACTGAAAACAGTTGTACATGTGCGTTCAAAAGTGTAGAGAATGTCAAATTAAGTTCACCTGTAAAGGTTACAGTGCATTTTCGGCGCATCCTGAAATTTCACCCGAAAGCCGAATATCCTTAACTTGTTGTGAGTAGTGTATATATACACTATATTGCCAAAAGTATTCTCTCACCCATCCAAATAATCAGAATCAGGTGTTCCAATCACTTCCATGGCCACAGGTGTATAAAATCAAGCACCTAGGCATGCAGACTGTTTTTACAAACATTTGTGAAAGAATGGGTCGCTCTCAGGAGCTCAGTGAATTCCAGCATGGAACTGTGATAGGATGCCCCCTGTGCAACAAATCCAGTCGTGAAATTTCCTCGCTCCTAAATATTCCACAGTCAACTGTCAGCTGTATTATAAGAACGTGGAAGTGTTTGGGAACGACAGCAACTCAGCCACGAAGTGGTAGGCCATGTAAACTGACGGAGCGGGGTCAGCGGATGCTGAGGCGCATTGTGCGAAGAGGTCGCCAACCTTCTGCAGAGTCAATTGCTACAGACCTCCAAACTTCATGTGGCCTTCAGATTAGCTCAAGAACAGTGCGCAGAGAGCTTCATGGAATGGGTTTCCATGGCCGAGCAGCTGCATCCAAGCCATACATCACCAAGTGCAATGCAAAGCGTCGGATGCAGTGGTGTAAAGCACGCCGCCACTGGACTCTAGAGCAGTGGAGATGCGTTCTCTGGAGTGATGAATCGCACTTCTCCATCTGGCAATCTGATGGACGAGTCTGGGTTTGGCGGTTGCCAGGAGAACGGTACTTGCCTGACTGCATTGTGCCAAGTGTAAAGTTTGGTGGAGGGGGGATTATGGTGTGGGGTTGTTTTTCAGGAGCTGGGCTTGGCCCCTTAGTTTCAGTGAAAGGAACTCTGAATGCTTCAGCATACCAAGACATTTTGGACAATTCCATGCTCCCAACTTTGTGGGAAAAGTTTGGAGCTGGCACCTTCCTCTTCCAACATGACTGTGCACCAGTGCACAAAGCAAGGTCTGGTGTCTGGTGTGGATGAACTTGACTGGCCTGCACAGAGTCCTGACCTCAACCCGATAGAACACCTTTGGGATGAATTAGAACGGAGACTGAGAGCCAGGCCTTCTCGTCCAACATCAGTGTGTGACCTCACAAATGCGCTTCTGGAAGAATGGTCAAAAATTCCCATAAACACACTCCTAAACCTTGTGGACAGCCTTCCCAGAAGAGTTGAAGCTGTTATAGCTGCAAAGGGTGGACCGACGTCATATTGAACCCTATGGATTAGGAATGGGATGTCACTTAAGTTCATATGCGAGTCAAGGCAGGTGAGCGAATACTTTTGGCAATATAGTGTATATATATACTTTAATACATATATAGTCTTCTTCTTTCTGCTTTTCCCTTCAGGGGTCACCACAGAGAATCATCTCTCTCCACCTATCCGTATCTTCTGCATCCTCAACACTTACACCCACTAGCTTCATGTCCTCATTTATTACATCCATATACCTCCTCTTTGGCCTTCCTCTTTTCCTTCCTGCCTGGCAGCTCCATGTCCAACACTCTCCTACCAATATAGTCACTCTCCCTCCTCTGGGCATGTCCAAACCATCTTAACCTGGCCTCTCTAACTTTGTCCCCCAAACGTCCAACATGAGCTGTCCCTCTGATGTACTCGTTCCTAATCCTGTCCAACCTTGTCACTCCCAAAGAGAACCTCAACATCTTCAGCTCTGCTACCTCCAGCTCTGACTCCTGTCTCTGTCTCAGTGATACTGTCTCTAAACCATACAGCATGGCTGGTCTCACCACTGTCCTGTACACCTTCCCCTTGAGTCTCGCTGAAATTTTTCTATCACCGAACTCCCGACACCTTTCTCCACCCGTTCCAACCTGCCTGCACTCGCTTCTTTACCTCTTTCCCACACTCTCCATTACTCTGGACTGTTGACCCCAAGTACTTAAACTCCTGTACCTTCTTCACCTCTTCACCCTGTAATCTTACTGTTCCACTTCCCTCCCTGTCATTCACACACATGTACTTAGTCTTACTACGACTGACTTTCATTCCTTTTCTCTCCAGCGCAAACCTCCACCTCTCCAGGTTTTCCTCCACCTGCTCCCTGCTCTCACAACAGATCACAATGTCATCTGCAAACATCATTGTCCAAGGAGACTCCTGTCTGACCTCCTTTGACAACTGGTCCATCACCATAGCAAACAGGAAGGGGCTCAGAGCCGATCCCTGATGCAGTCCCACCTCCACTTTGAACTCCTCTGTCTGACCTACAGCACACCTCACCACTGTCCTGCTCCTCTCATACATGTCCTGCACCAATCTGACATACTTCTCTGCTACTCTTGACTTCCTCATACAATACCACAGCTCTTCTCTTGGCACCCTTTCATATGCTTTCTCCAAGTCTCCAAACACACAGTGCAACTCTCTCTGACCATCCCTATACTTCTCCATCAACATTCTCAGAGCAAAAATTGCATCTCTTGTGCTCTTTCTGGGCATGAAGCCATACTGCTGCTCACAAATTTCCACTACCTTCCTTAACCTAGCTTCCACCACTCTTTCCCATAGCTTCATTGTATGGCTCATCAACTTTATCCCCCTATAGTTGCTGCAACTCTGCACGTCACCTTTATTCTTAAAGATCGGCACTAATACACTTCTTCTCCATTCCTCAGGCATCTTCTCACTCTCTAAAACCCTGTTAAACAGACTAGTTAAAAATTTCACTGCCGCCTCTCCTAGACACTTCCAGACCTCCACCGGGATGTCGTCAGGACCAACTGCCTTTCCACTTTTCATCCTCTTCAAAGCCTTCCTGACTTCATCCTTTCTAATCTTATCTACTTTCTGTTCCACAGAGTTCACCCCTTCTACTCTTTTTTTCCCTCTCATTTTCCTCATTCATCAGCTCTTCAAAGTACTCCTTCCATCTCCTCTGTACACTCTCCTCACTTGTGAGCACCTTTCCATCTCTATCCTTAATAACTCTAACTTGCCGCACATCCTTCCCATCTTGATCCCTCTGCCTAGCTAACCTGTACAAGTCCTTCTCTCCTTCTCTAGTGTCTAATCTAGTGTACAACTCATCATACGCCTTCTGCTTGGCCTTAGACACCTCCTTCTTCACTCTGCGCTGTAACTCCTTGTATTCCTGTCTATTCTCTTCAGTCCTGTCCATGTCCCACTTCTTCTTGGATAACCTCTTCCTCTGAATACTATCCTGAACTTCCTCATTCCACCACCAAGTCTCCTTATCTTCTTTCCTCCTTCCAGATGACACGCCCAGCACCTTTCTTCCTGTCTCCCTGATCATTTCTGCTGTAGTTTCCCAGTCATCTGGCAGCACTACCTGACCACCCAGAGCCTGCCTCAACTTCTGTCTAAATTCCTCACAACATTCCTCCTTTTTCAGCTTCCACCACTTGGTTTTCTTCTCCATCTCTATCTTTGACCTCTGCTTACAGACCATCAAATTTATCCTACACACCACCATCCTATGCTGTCTGGCTACACTCTCTCCCGCTACCACTTTACAGTCACTAATCTCTTTCAGATTGCCTCTTCTACATAGGACGTAGTCTACCTGTGTGCTCCTATCTCCACTCTTGTAAGTCACTCTATGCTCCTCCCTCTTCTGAATATAAGTGTTAAGCCATGTCCATCCTCCTAGCAAAGTCCACTACCATCTGTCCTTCAAGGTTCCTTTCCTTAACTCCAAACTCATCACCTGTGTTCCCCTCACCAACATGTCCATTAAAATCTGCTCCTATCACCACTCTCTCACCTGTTGGAATACTCTCTATCACCTCATCTAATTCACTCCAGAATCTCTCTTTCTCCTCTAACTCACCTGTGGGGCATAAGCACTAACAACATTCAACATCACCCCTTCAATCTCCAACTTCAGACTCATCACCCTGTCTGACACTCTCATCACCTCCAGAACATTCCTCACAAACTCCTTCTTCAGGACCACATTTCTCTTACTATCCACACCATAATAAAACAGCTTGAATCCTGCTCCTATACTATGAGCCTTGCTACCCTTCCACCTGGTCTCCTGTACACACAGTATATCCACCTTCCTTCTCTCCATCATATCAGCCAGCTCTCTACCTTTCCCTGTCATAGTACCAACATTCAGAGTTCCTATTTTCAGTCCTACACTCTTACCTTTCCTCTTCTCTCTCTGTCTGCACACTCTCCTCCCTCCTCTACTTCTTCAACCAACAGTAGCCCAATTTCCACCAGCACCAACGGCGCCGATGGCGGTCGTTGTTAACCCGAGGCTCGACCGATCTAATATGAAATTCAGAGTACTGACGATTTGCATGGTTAAATTTGGCAATGTTTTATGCCGGATGCCCTTCCTGACGCAACCCTCTCTATTTATCCGGGCTTGGGACCGGCACAGAAGTCACTGGACTGTGACCCCCATGGCTAGATTTAATACATATATAGTAATATTTACATTTTAAATGAATATGTATAAATTTACCCGTGAGTGTAAAGCTCCGAAGTATTTTATGTGCTTTGTAAATACTTAATTGCGCTGGTGTTTTCCTGCCATTTGCGCATAACTTTTTTTGTTCAACTTTAAAGATGCCTGTGCAAAGATAAAAATTAAAATGGAAAACCTCGAGATTAAAGTTATCATAATGCAAAATTTAACTGGTAGTTATTCCAGAAAAAAAGTCAAACTAAATAAAATTATGACAAAGTAGTAATATTTCGCGAATAAAGTTAACACTATGAGAATAAAGTAAAAATCACGAGATTCGTAGCAATATGGGATTAAATTCGTAATATTTTGAGAATAATATCATTATTTACATTAAAGTGTTTAGAGTGATGAATAATATATTAGGCCTATTTGTGTATAGTGAAATTAATGTATTAATAAAACGACTAAATTCATTAAGCTACGTTGAGAATACGCATAAAAGTGAAACTTTACTCGTTGCATGCGTATCTACCTGTTTTAATAATAAGGTAGGTATAACTTATCTGCTTTGAACATCTGCTTGTTCACATTACTCCAAACACGTTGATGTATATGGCATTATAAATAAAACATTACAACTTAATCCCTATATTGCATGAGTATAATACTGTTGCATGAAGTCAAACACATTAAATGATGTGCTTGCCACGGAATTTCTCTCAGAAGCAGATTAAAACAAGCAACAATGAAAGTAAACGTGTGGAATTCATATTTAACATTTTCAGCTGTGAGTTTTCAGTGTCATAACTTCATGGTGTGAGGTTACGAATCTCGTGATCCAAGCATATCATTTAATGTGTTTGACTTCATGCAGCGCTTCGCAGACCGATCAAAGTAGCCTACTGCAAGAACAGACTGCTCCGTAAGCTTTTAAATAGCTTTTGTGGTACTTTGATATCATACGCCAATTGCTCTCCGCAGCGCCACGTTATGTTGATCGATTTTAATGTACATGAAACACGACTGCCGCCTACTGGTCTTGTCTTTCCTGCGCGAGAGCGTCACTCGCAATGCCGCACAATGCCGCGAGTCATCGTGGGATTCCTGTCCCTCTGACGCGCATTCTTAACTGCCACATCTGTACATCCATATCAAGTTCAGGATTTATGAGCTTGAAAGTTTCTTTCTCTGAGGAGCTAAGAGGGTCTGCAAGGAACCTGGGGCCAGTAAGCCACAGGCTGTTTGTGAGGCACGCTGCAGAAATGGACCTTGTGGCTATGTCTGCTGGATTTTGGTCAGAGTGTACATACTACCACTGTTCAGGCTGACTGGATCTTCTTATCCTTAAGACTTGGTTGTTGATTATGTATATATCCTAATACCACCTTGCTGTCAGTGTAGAAAGTGATGGTGTCAAGATCCATGTCCATCTCAGATGAGATGAGATCAGCTACCTCCACTGCCAAGACTGCAGCGCACAGTTCCAATCTTGGAATGGTATGTTCAGGAAGTGGAGCAAGTTTCACTTTACCCATCACAAAGCTTATGTGATTGCCTCTATCAGGATAGGAAAACTTGAGATAAGCAACTGCCGCGATAGCTTTGGTGGATGCGTCTGCAGCTTCTGAGGTTTGGAGTAAGTTCTAGGTTTCTGAAGGTGTCTTAGCTCTTGCAGGGAATTGTGTCCCATGCCTCTTTAATGTTCTGGGGCAGTGGAGAGTCCCAATCAATGCTCCCCAATGATAAATCTCGCAAAATAAATTTGCCTTGGATGGTTACTGAGGCTGCAAATCATAAATGGTGATCAGACTTGATGGTCAACAAGACTCCTCTACGTGTAAAGGGCTTTACTGCATCAGGTACTTCAAAAATGAAACAGTCTGTTTTGAGGTCCCAGACTACGATGTATGGGAAGGTTATCTTTTTCAAGATCAAGATCTTTTTGATTGCTTGCATAATCTTGTGATGGAAACGCCTCCATGACCTCTCTTTTGTTTGAGGCAATCTTGTGCAGCCTCACTTTTGATCTTGCGAGAATGTTCTGTGTCCACTTCAGTAGACTCACTGCTGCTTCTACTGTGGGGAGGGATTTTAACCTATTGTTTACATAGAAATCAAGTTCTACAAACTGTTGCACTTCAGAATCCTGCTCTTTTCCTTCCAGGTGGGCAGCTTTTCTGAGACCATAGATGGGTATGGTGGGTGATGGGCTATTCTCAAAGACATGTACCTTCATACAGTACTCCACAATGTCTTTGCTGGGGTCATTGTCTTGGAACCATAAAAATCTCAGAATGTTCTTGTCTTCCTCTTTAACATCTGTTGGATGTCTGCAGTTATGGTGACTGACTCTTTGCGAAATTTAAGAAGTACACCCAAGAGAGAATTATTAAGATCAGGGCTTGTTAACATCATATTGTTGAGAGAGACACCATAGTATTGGGCACTAAAATCGAACACTTCCCGGATTTGTCCAGGTTTCTTTGGATGATATACACCAAAAATGGGGAGATACCACCTTTCCACTTTGTCTTTGAGAGGCAAAAAGAGACTTTCTGAATAAAGTAAACAAAGTGTCCTCTTATCTGTGGTTTCCTCTCAAAGTTGCGCAAGAATGATGAGAGTCATTTCTGTAACGAAATTAGCTCAAAATTTAAATATTTAAGTGTAATTATAACTGGTTATAATTAATTATAAATATTCAAATGGGGGTTTTAGAACTAACTGTCAGAGAATCAATAACACAATTATTTGATTTGTTCGTCCAGCAAACAGACAGTATAATTATTTATTAATTCCCGGAAAAGTTATCTTCCTGGCCACGAAAGAATAACTACTTTATAAAGTACTAGCTGTAATTTAGCACGTAGCAAGGTCAATGTTCAGGGATCCCGAAATTGTGAGCAAAGCACAGAGACAATCACTCATGAATAAAATGCATTTAATAAAACAAACACACAACACATACTAACTATGACACACATACATAAAAGACAGAATAAGGCCTATAGAGAGAGGATAAGGAGGCAAAAAGAGATAGAGAGTATGGGAATAAGGGAATACGGAGGAAGATCAGAACGAGAGAGAGAGAGATAAGGAAATAGAGAAGAGATCAAATATGGCAAGTTTCAAATCGAGTTTTGATTACAACCATGTGAGAATCGTCAAGGTAATTAGGATTCGCCTTAATAAAGGGGCTTCAGCTTAAAATTGCGGATCTAAAATAATTAGTAACTTTTACTTGCATTGGTTCGTTGATGAGAGTCCTGATGTAGTGGACCAAGGAGGTTCGGAGATTCGAAGTCCTCGGAGCAAGCACGAGACTCCACTGGAGATGAAAAAGGTTTCGGTGGTGTAAACAAAAGTTCTTCGACTGAAGCTGCCAGCAAAGTTTCAGAAGAAAGTGAAAGTATTGTCCCGGAGAAAGATCGGAGCCGAACCGGGCGATGATAGAAGAGGTCGTGCCGGGAAGAAAACGTGCACGGGGGCTGCCCCCGACCCCAGAGCGGAGAGGGGGTTGGCCCCCGCGGGGCTGAGCCGAGCTGAGCTGAGCAGAGCAAAAAGCTGAGCAACGATAGATGGGTGCTTAGGGTTTTTATTGATCCCTTGGTCGCACCCAGTTTTTCAGAGTGACCAATCCAACACCTGAAACTTTTGGAGGGAAAGAGTTTCTTTGTCTCCGCTCGGTCACTCATTTGCATACTTTATGGTGAAGTCGGGGAATGGATAAAGTTTCAATTAAAGTATAGTATGCTCATGTTATGTACTTCAATGACCATATGGCATACACTATTGCTTATAAAAGTAAAAGAGGATCATTTTGATAGTAGACTGGAAAGAGACAGTATGAGAGGAGAGGAAACTGGGTATAGGCAATTAAACATATAATCTTATATTATAAAACATGTTCTGTTTCATGCAAAACACAGAACAACAGGTCATGAGTGGTAATACAACAATAAAAATATAAAGGCAAAAGGGGAATACATATACACAGGTGTGTTAGGCATGGGTCAGGTAGGGTTTTACTATTGTTTTATTGAAACTTGAATAAAGGAACTCTCCTTATGTGTGTGCGTGTGGGGGTCAGGATGAGCGTTTCCAGACACTTTGGGTGTGTGTGTGTGTCTTCAGTCAGAACTTTGGTCATCCCCTGGTCAAGGCATTGATTCGGTTTAGATTAGGGAATTCTTGTTGACTTTTAACGGCAGTAAAACTGCTAAGCGCAGGGTGATTTGCATGTTAAGGTCACAAGCTGATGTGGAGTACCAGGGGTGTGAGGTAATGATGGTCTGCATCAGTAATGATGGTCTGCAGCATCCCAACATTCATGGAGGCAGGATTCCTCCTTTGTCTCCAGTCTCGTTGGGGGGGTCATTGGTTATCCAGAGCCATCAGACATCCCGGAGCCTGGCTCCCATGAGTTACAGCATGTCAGTTGAGTCAAAATGAAATAACTGTAAGCGAAATAGGTCAGTCGTGAGCTGCGTAATGGTTAATTGAGTTTTGAGAAGGATGCAACTGACCCCATGAGCAAGTGATCCGACCTGGAGATGCTACATTTCATTGCTTGCAGTCAGGGATTTTTAAAATGGCAGTGGTGCTATCCAACCCAATTTTTCATAATGTCTAGAAAGTAGTCATCCTCAATGGACAGCTACTTTATCATCATCTCTTGTATGTTGAAACACCATATCACCCAAGTGGTCTGATTGGTGTGTAAGTTTTCTGCTGCAGCATGGAAGGTGAGAACCACTGTATCTGTCATTCACCTGCAGGATATTAGGGCATGGTTCAAAAAGTAAAGACCGTCCATTATCCAGAATCTTGGTGTAAAGTGTACTAACTGTGGTTATGGTTTTCATAGGCAGACATTGCCTACAATGACCCATCCCAGATCAAGTTTTTTTGTGAATGGCAAGTCATGTGGGCTGTTGAGTGTTTTATGCACCTCATGCACTCTGAGGATATCCCATCCAAGGAGAAGTAAGCATCTGGATCGATGTCCGGGATGAGATGTGCCACTGATTTGAGATGGGGGTAATGGAGAGCAGCAGAAGTTGAAGGAATCTCTGACTGGTTATTGGGAATCTCATTACACTCGATTAGATCCAGAAGTGGAAATTGACTAGTCTGCCTATCCATGGATTCAATTTGGAAGCCACTTGCTCGTCTTCCTGTTGTCTTCATATTCCCAGCACAGGTTTTTAACGAATATGGTAGGCTAGGGCTTTGGATGCCAAACATATCAAAGAACTCAGTACGGGCCATTGATCTGTTACTTTGGTCATCAATTATAGCATAATGCTTCACTGTGGCAACCACTAGCATAGACTTTGCCAAGACATATTTTTGAGTATGATCTATCAGTCAGTTCACCACCACAGACTTGAGTGAAATGTGATGAGATTGCTGATACACAATCCCCCTCCCCACCATGCTCTGGATGGGGGTTTATATCATTAGTCATAGGTGCTGGTTCTGGGTAAAGGGCAGTGTCATGATTCTCACTACCACAATCTGCACATTTAACATGGGCCTTGCAGCATCTAAAGCAGAATCCGTTTTCTTTCAGGAATGGTTTACACTCTTCCAAAGACTTTTCCCAAAAGATACACTTGCGAAGAGGATGTGCCTTTTTGTGTATAGGACACATCTTGTCACAGTCACTGCTAGAGATTTTGTCTTTGTTACAGAAGACAGTAGGTGACATCTGTTTTGTGGACTGAAATCTCCTTCTGTTTAAGCTGTTTCCATGAAGTTAGCTTGGTAGGAGTATCTACACGACATGTAAAACTGAAACTTGGGTAATTTCTGATCCTTGCCTGTTGAGTAAAAAATTCAACAAACACATTAAAAGGAGGAAATGGACGTTGTTTTTCAGTTTCTAATCGGAGCCCACAGATAACCACCTATCCTGAAGTCCAAAAGGAAGTTTTTCAACTACAGGATTTACTCCGCTAGCAGTGTCAAAGTACCGCAAGTCCAGCTTTTGCTGCTCCATGAGAATCACTTGACTCTCTTAGTTTCGCATAATCTTTGTTTGTTAGTTTGGGAAAACTCTCAAGGCACCTGAACAGTGAATTCTCTATCACCTCAGGTGAGCCATAACATTCCTCTAACCTGGCCCAAATAATTTCCAACCCTCTCTCTGGGTTATTTGCGTTCACAGTTCAGATCCGACTGACATGTTCAGCAGACTCCTTTCCAAGCCACTTGATAAGATGGTCAATTTCTTCGCCAAAAGGTCAAATCTAAATCTCTGATAGCATTCTTAAATTAACATCGCCAGGGTCTGTAACTTCATTATTCATGAATTTCAGCAGCCCTCTAGAGATCAGTTCAGAGCCAGCCAAGTAACACACAAAGTCATTCATATTGGAGTTATTATGAACGGATGCAACAGCGGATGTGAACCCTAAAGAACCGTTGCCCTCTGGATGAAGTACGGGTGTGTTGAGTGGTTGTTCATGAACTTACCCTATTCGGTTTTTAGAAAATGGCTCTATCCCAGGCATTCATAGATATGAGCTATTTGTCTTTGCTTTCTTCATAACATAATCTTTGGTGCGCTGTGTTGTAATCTACTGGTGTATGATGTTGCAAAAGTTTACAATTTAATCTTTCACTGTGGTGATCAACAGCAGCTTCAAGTGCATCAGCCTTTGCAACAGCTGCAGCGGTTTCTTTCTCTTGCTTTAACTTGTCCAGAGAGGCTATTCAGCAAATGATAAACATGCCTTTGCAGCCTCCACTTCTGTACGTGCTAATGCAGCTGCAGAACTTGCTGAAGAATGGTCTGAATGCTGTGTGGAGACACGAGACCTGGTTTTCCATGTTGACGGGACTTTCTTCGACATATTTTGAAGAACAGAAGATTACTTGCTTGATGCAGTGTAGAATCAGTTTGAACTGCGATGTCCTGCCCGACAGAGACGTTGTTTTACTATCCTGTTCTCTATATACATTCTGTGTATACTTCAACAGCAAGACACACAGCACAGACATGGAATGTCTTTTTTCATACATTAATAAGGGCAGAGGAAAACTATGAAATAAGAAGAAAACAAACAATATAAATTGACATTCACAATGTGTACATAACAGAAATAATTCTTACAAATATCTTGTAATCTAGATCTAACTTTTCTTCTTATCAAATAACATGAAAATAAAATATCAAGCAAATAAAAGTGATCAGTATACAGTATAAATGGTTCTCATATGGTCCAGTGAGAATTACATCTAAGACGCATGCAAATAATACAAATTACAATAATAATCTAATACAATTGAAGGTAGTATGAACAATAACAATAAATCATACCGACGAAGCTACCAAAGGCCGAGGATGAATGCAGATGTATATTGAATCACTGCTTTCTGACTCAGGAATAGAACAGCAGCATGGAAAGCATTAATTTCCTTGTTAGTCATCTGATCAGTCACATGATCATGACAACGTTATTCTCAGAGCAGCCAGCAGGCTTTCCTCTTTCCCTCTTCTTTCCCTCCTGTCTGGCAGCCCCGGGTCCAACATTCTCCTACCAATATACTCACTCTCCCTCCTCTGAACATGTCCAAAACATCTTAATCTGGCCTCCCTAACCTTCTTCACCTCTTCACCATATAATCTTTCTGTTCCACTTCCCTCCCTTTCATTCACACTTGTACTCAGTGTTACTGTGACTGACTTTCATTCCTTTCCCTTCTAGAACAAACCTCCACTTCAACAGGTTTTTCTCCACCTGCTCCCTGCTCTCACTATAGATCACAATGTTATCTACAAAATCATTGTTTAAGGAGACTCTCCTCTGACCTCCTCTGACAACTGGTCCATCACCATAGCAAACAGGAAGGGGCTCAGAGCCGACCCCTGATGCAGTCCCACCTCCACTTTGAACTCCTCTGTCTGACCTACAGCACACCTCACTACTGTCCTGCTCCTCTCATACATGTCCTGCACCAGTCTGACATACTTCTCTGTTACTCCTGACTTCCTCATACAGTACCACAGCTCTTCTCTTGACACCCTGTCATACGTTTTCTCCAAGTCTCCAAACACACAGTGCAACTCTCTCTGACCATTCCTATACTTCTTCATCAAAATTCTCAAATTTCCACTACCTTCCTTAACCTAGCTTCCACTACTCTTTCCCATAGCTTCAATGTAAGGCTTATCAGCTTTATCCTCCTATAGTTGCTGCAACTCTGCACATTACCCTTATTCTTAAAGATCGGCACTAATACACTTCTTCTCCATTCTAAAACCCTGTTATACAAACTAGTTAAAAATTCCATTGCTGCCTCTCCTAGACACTTTCAGACCTCCACCGGGATGTCATCAGGACCAACTGCCTTTCCACTTTTTGTCCTCTTTAAAGCCTTCCTGACTTCATCCTTTCAAAGTACTCCTACCATCTTTTTTTTACACTCTCCTCACTTGTAAGCACCTTTGCATCTCTATCCTTAATAACTCTAACTTGCTGCACATCCTTCCCATCTTGATCCCTCTGCATAGCTAACCTGTACAAGTCCTTCTGCCTTTCTCTAGTGTCTAACCTGGTGTACAACTCATCATGTGCCTTCTGCTGGGCCTTAGACACCCCCCTCTTCACTCTGCTTGTAACTTGTAACTCCTTGTATTCCTGTCTATTCTCTTCAGTCCTGTCCATGCCCCACTTCTTCTTTTTCTTCCTCTGAATACTATCCTGAACTTCCACCAACAAGTCTCCTTTTCCTCTTTCCTCCTTCCAGATGCCACACCCAGCACCTTTCTTCCCATCTCCCTGATCACTTCTGCTGTAGTCTCCCATTCATCTGGCAGCATTACCTGACCACCCAGAGCCTGTCTCAACATCTGTCTAAATTCCTCACAACATTCTTTCAGCTTCCACCACTTGGTTTTCTTCTCTATCTTTGACCTCTTCTTCTTACAGGCCATCAAAGTCTTCCTACACACCACCATCCTATGCTGTCTGGCTACACTCTCTCCCACTACCACTTTACAGTCACTAATCTCTTTCAGATTGCCTCTTCTACATAAGATGTAGTCTACCTGTGTGCTCCTACCTCCATTCTTGTAAGTGACGCTATGCTCCTCCCTCTTCTGAAAATAAGTGTTAACCACAGCCATGTCCATCCTCTTAGCAAAGTCCACTATCATCTGTCCTTTAAGGTTCCTTTCCTTAACTCCAAACTTGCCCATCACCTCCTCATCACCCATGTTCCCCTCACCAACATGTCCATTAAAATCTACTTCTCTCACCACTCTCTCATCCATGGGAATACTCTCTATCACCTCATCTTTTCACTCCAGAACCTCTCTTTCTCCTCTAACTCACAACCTACCTGTGGGGCATAACCACTAACAACATTCAACATCACCCCTTTAATCTCTAACTTCAGACTCATCACCCTGTCTGACATCACCTCCAGAACATTCCTCACAAACTCCTGCTTCAGGACCACACATTTCTCTTACTATTCACACCATCATAAAACAGCTTGAATCCTGCTCCTATACTACAAGCCTTGCTACCCTTCCATCTGGTCTCCTGTACACAGAGTATATCCTCCTTCCATCTCTCCTTTCATATCAGCCAGCTCTCTACCTTATTTTTGTCATAGTACCAACATTCAGAATTCCTATTCTCAGTCCTACACTCTTGCCTTTCCTCTTCTCTCTCTGTCTATGCACCCTCCTCCCTCATCTACATCTTTGGCCAACCGGAGCCCAATTTCCACCAGCGCCCTGTAGGTCAATGGCACAGATGGAGGTCATTGTTAATCTGGGTCTCGATCCGGTATGAAATTCAGAGTACTGATGATTTGCATGATTAAATTTATTAATCTGATGCAACCCGTTCTATTTAACTGGGCTCGGTACTGGCACAGAAGTCACTAGACTGTGACCCCCATGGCTAGATTTGGTCTATCCTCCATCAGTATGCCATATTTCATTAAAATCTACCAAGGGGTTCTATGGGCGACCATAAACTCACTGAGGAGTATAGTAAAAAAAATCTAACAACTGCAATAGGTGCTTGGTGCTTGGCCCCTAATAATAGTAAAAAAATAAATAAATGCAGAGCAGGGTGACAGACCCTTTTTTTTGGAGCTTCACCAAATTTGTCAATGAATATGAAGTAATACATAAGCCCTATTGTTTTCATTAGAATTTGTTTTATTTATTAGGGCCCGAGCACCGAAGGAGCAAGGCCAGAGGCCTTGCACTGTAGGTGCAGAAGCCCTATTGTTTTCATTAGAATTTTATATTTATTTATTTATTTATTTATTTATTTTCTCAAACTTTTGGGGCATTTTGGACCCCTTAACATGCTCAAAAACTCTTGAAAATCAGCAGAAAGGTTGGAATCTGCGGCCATTAGGACGTCGGCCCTGGGCGTGGCACACACCCGTTACAGCGCCCTCTGGAAAATCTTGCTGAATAGCTGATACACACTTGCACATATCCATGTACAACTTGGTACACACTTAGATCTCACTGAACTGAACAACTTTCACACTGCGTCATCAAGTCTAATCCACATGAAGTGAGTTATTTTGAGTTGTTTGCAAAATGCACCCAGTGGAATTTGAAATACTCCTCCTAGGGAATTAATACAACCGCCACCAAACCCAGGCTAAAATGATCTCAAGACATTGATAATGCAAAATTGATGAGGGATTTTTGATATCTCAAACGGTTCAGCTGTGAGAAGCCCTTAAACATATGGCGATTAAAATGAAACAGGAAGTGGCTAATAACTTCTGTGTACATTAAGTGATCTACATGAAACCTTAGGATTATGTTAAGCATTGAAAGCTGATCACACTGATATGACAACTGTGAATCTCGGTCATAGTGCCACCAACTGGCAGCAGGAAGTGTATCACTTTTTGAAATCTCTAATTTTTTCTCCCTTACTTTCACCTGATTTGGTTCAAAATCAGTCAGGATAATGGCAAGACGTGGCTGATATGAACCAGTGAAGGAATTTTTGATACCTTGAATCGTGTTACTATGGTGATGATTTACATGAGAACATAATAGAAGACAATGAATCTTCTCATATCTTACCAGTGGAAAGGCCTAATGTTCCAAAATATTTCGCCTGGAGAGTGTAAATGGGTATGAGAAAGTCCAGTGTGGCTGGTCCCCGGGCGTGCCACAGGGCTTTCACAGCACACCCTGGAACTTTGTCAGAAATATAGCTGCACAGCTCATTTTCACTTGCACGTATATGCATGAGACGCAGTATACATTTAGATCTCATTGAGCTAAATGACGTTCATCCACCTGTCATGGGATCTGCTTAACAGGAAGTCAGTTATTTTGGGATGTTTGAAAAATGCACCCAGTGGAATTTGATATACTCCTCCTAGGGGATTTGTATGATTTTGACCAAACAGGGTCCAATATGATCTGAAGACATTGAGGATCTAAAGTTGATAAGGGATTTTTGATATCTCAAACGGTTCAGCCGTGAGAAGCCCTTAAACTTATGGCGAATAAAAGGAAACAGGAAGTGGCTAATAACTTCGGTGTATATTGTGTCATGTACATCAAACCTCAACTTTATGTTAAGAGAAGAAAGCTGATCACATGGACATGACTACTGTCAGTATCAGTCATAGCGCCACCAACTGGCAGCAGGAAGTGTGTCACTTTTAGAAATCTCTAATGTTTTCCCTTACTTTCACCTGATTTGGTTGAAAATCTGTCAGAATAATGTCAGGACATGGCTGATGTGAAACTCTGAAGGAATTTGTGATATTTTGAATGATGTTGCTATTGTGAGGACATAGAAAAATATTAATGTTCTTATATCTTAACAGTGGAAAGCCCTAATGTTTCAAAAAATTTTAAATAGAACGAACAACTGGTAGTGACTGATTCTGCTTAGTTTCATGATTTTGTGACACTCAAACGGCTCACAACAAATTTTTACATTTATCAGTCCATTGACTAGTCCATTTTCACCTGACTCCTGCAATACTAGACTATGTCCACTAGAGGCTCTTATCCCGTTATTTTATTTTATTTTTAATATTGCTTCATTTTCACAATTCATATATACAGAGTCAACCAAAAAATGTATATACACTTCAGGAAAAGAAAAATAGTATGATGTAAATAGTATTAGTATAATATTAATAATATTATCATAATATTATCATAATATCATCATATAAATCAATCTATAACATATAGCAATAAATTTAGTAATACAATATTTATACAAATTTTTGTATAAAAAAATTTCTTAAATCCTGAAATGTGTATACATTGCATACTAATATATACATGTGTATACATTTTTCTAGGTGACTCTGGACATTGCTATGATCTATTTCATTACACCCAAATTGTCCCTTTTGTCCTTATATAGTTTAGAAGGAAAGTCAGTTTTCATTTTGCCATCAGTGGACTTTGCTGTGATCACTTTCAGTACACCCAAATTGTCACTCTTGTCCTTTTGGTATTTCCCCTTTTAATGCATGTACCCACTGTGCTCACTGTGTCTGGTGCACCTGGGCGGCGATGGCACCGTTTAGTGATAGCCCATAGTGCGAGGGCCCGTCATTGCTGCTTGCAGCTATTATTATTATTATTATTATCATTATTATTATTATTATTATTGTTATTTTTATAGAAACACAATAGAAGTCATAGAAACACCAATCATTGAACTTTGCCACATGATGCATACATAGGGGTTGGAGCTATGGTCAGATAACTGTTTCTTAGAAACCATAAGTGTGATTGAGCTGGAATGTTTTATAACCACCATACTTAAATCACATCTATTGCGGCAGTGCTGGTTTACTTGTATAGCTGTTATTCTTAATTAGTGATATGGATTTGAACCCAAACTAATAGACATGGTCAGGATCTGAGCACATCTTCAAAAGCCAGAGTTAGGTTTACATTCTCAGAAACCAAGTATCTTTGGAACTGAATATAATCTGCAACTAGGTTTTAAGCATCACATTATTACTTTAGAAATGTTTTGATAAGAATGTTCATCTATGATTTCTTTTTTGTTGTATGTATTGTTGTATCACTAGATTACTTTAAAATTGTGGTCACCTTCAGCCAATGAGATAAAACAATTTCCAAACACACAACAACCTCCGCTGCTACCAGCAATTCTTCCTCCATTAACAACACATTCTCAACAAATGCATAGCACAACAAAGTTACACCCTTGGGTATGGTTCACAATTGTTGCCTCAAGAATTTAAATTCTCTGTCTCTCCCATTTGTCTGTAGATACAGAAGACAGGCTAGCCAAAAGATTTTCACCTGTTGGAGTGTTCAACTTTACCTCCCTGCTCCTGAGCCCAGGGGATAACACACTATACATAGGTGCAAGAGAAGTTCTGTTTGCACTTAACCTCAGCGATATCAGCAGATTGCAACTGCACCGCAATGTGAGTTGGTGTGTGTATATATAAATATGAGACAATATGATGAACATGAGATAATAGATTTCATTTCTTGATACTTACATCTATATCTGTTAAACAACTTATGATAAGGCCTTTGATACCTTTGATAAAATACTTTAACATGTGTACCCTGTTAGATTGATTGTTTAAACAATTAATAGCTCTGTCTACTCTTGGTGTGAGCCCTAGGTTTTGCATGCAAAGATTGCATTTGCAAGTGAAGTCTGCATAAAACAGATAAACCAAAAATGATTACCAGAGTATTGCTTATGGGAGAAGCAATCTTGCATTGCTGCATTTGAAATGGGCTAAATAATTTTTTTATCAATGATGTAATGCATGATGTTAACAGCAGATTCATTTCAGATTCATTTCAGAATTTACAAAATGATTCTGTCTGCCAATCTACAGAGAACTACCTTTTTAGACTGCTGTGACAACACAGAACAAAATGCTGTGTGGGCCACCTACATAATCTTTGCTGCCATTTGTCTTTTATGTTTACATTCATTGTATTTTACTATTACACTTTATTTAGTATAAAACTGAGTACTGGTCTGTGTTACATAAATTAATATACTATACTGTCTTGCATTGTTGGCACACATTGGCCAACAGTGCAGTGTGCTGTTTATGTAGCATTATGATTCTAGAGAAACATTAAACAATGTTACTGTGTACTGCACCAGTTGAAATGACAATAAAAACTTAAAAATTTTCAACCATAGTTTAAGTGTTATATTCATTAAGGAATTATGGATTACTGCTTGATTTTTTTATTTTATTATATTTTGTTTTTTATTGTTTTGCAGTTCACATGGAACACACCAGAAAGAAAACGAGACGAGTGTAGCTTTAAAGGCAAAAATCTACAGGTAAGTCTATCCTTTAATATAAATCATTCATGCATTAAATAAATGATTTAAAGTTATAAAAACAAACACAATTATTTTAAATAAAAAACAATTTTAATAAGTGCTAAAATCTAAATGCTAGGTGAGGTTGTTCTGTTCCCATTTCCTGGGTCTTCCTCTAAGACACTGACTGGAAAACTCAGATTGTGAGAAAATTGTTATTAGTTCAATAGTGTGCCTGATGAATTGGCTTGGAGAGCAAGGCTTAATGAGATGACGTAATAGGTATTTTTTTGTAATGCCAAAGATTTATTTGTTGCCTCTGTATGCTTTTGTACAAGTATTAACATGGGATCTAAACTGAAATAGTAATTTACTGAAATGCTGCAATAATTTGGTCATTCTGTTTCTCTGTCTTTTCCATTCTGTCTCACGCTGTTGATCTACCAGACTGACTGTTTCAATTATATTAAGATTTTACTGCATGTAAACGCCACTCATCTATATGTGTGTGGAACACATGCCTTCAGCCCTGTATGTGCTCACATTGTAAGTACATATTTGTTTTTTTTCACTTAGCAGGTAATACATGCATGATTAGAAGGCAGCAATGCAAAATACATGTAATGTAATGAATCAAAATTCCCTGAGTATAATGTATTTAATTTCTCTTTGTCTGTACCCAAAGACATTTTTGAGAATTATTTGATCTAAATAAGAGTTGCACAATGGCAAAGGTTGATAAAAGTTTAATGTAGTAATGTGATTATTGTATAGTAAAATCCATTTCCCTTAACAATTAAATTTTAGAAAGATTCATATTATTTTCCTCTACAGAACACAATGGATTTCTCTCTGGTGCGCAGCAGTACAGGAGTGATTGTGACAGAAGACGGACGCAATCACTGCCCTTATAATCCAGAATATAAATCCACTGCCATCATGGCTGGTACATATGGCCTTATTTGTCAATATTTTAGTAGTTATTTTAGTTTAGGTTATGTGTAAATGTGTTTGTAAGCCAAACTGAAATACAGTTTTCTATGCATGAAAGTTCAAGTGCACAGACAGCTATATTGTCTTGCTTATTATTAATTAATGCCAGTAATCAATGAATTAGCAGGAATGTGAGGCTATCAGGGGCACAGGCTCACAGAAACTGGTCAGATTAGGGGAAAAAAATCACCTGGTCACCTTCCAGTCTTCAGTTGTCCTGTAAAGTAACAAGTTTAGGTCAAAGATAATTAAGATTGAAGGTTAATTCTACTTTGGGAGGATTTGAAAACATATTAATATTGGTTATTGAATACTAACAGCACAGCCAGATTTTATTTTCACTGCAGAAAAACTTGTCAGTACCTGGTCATATCCTGTGAATCAGTGCTACTCAGACCCCTTAAAAGATGTAAGGACTTTGACTACATTAATAGGATGGATTTTTAGCAGAGGCCTACAAGTGTAAATGGAGAAGCAGTACATCTCTACAACACACATTACATCAGAGCAAGATATAAGGAGAAATGCCAAAAAGAATTACTGATCAAGACCTTAAAGACACCTGCCGCAGTTACACAACTGATCACCCAAGTCAGATGTGTTTTTTAAATCCCGATGTTTTATCTACACATGATTTGCTGTATACTGATCAGCTGTTTAAACTGTCATTGTAATAAATGTTGTGTAGAGCTTTTAAATTGTGCAAAATCAATCAAAACTCGATCCCTTGAAAATATTCAATGTATTATTGAAGCTTTTGTGTGTTATGGGCAAGTTGAGCTTCAAAACTGTTCTGAGAGAGGTCAAAAAGAATGTTATGGAGTTTGAAACCTGCTGACCAGTCACAATCATGGGATAATTCAAAACGCACTATTCTGGGTAAAAGAAAAGCTCGAAGACTGTGAATCAGTTGTTGCACTGATGGTCAGTAACCATATTGTTTTTACTAATCATCTTCCTGCTGATAGAGAAGCTGTTTAACCATTAGATATTTTCAAGAACAATTTGTGAAATTTGACTAAATACTGGGATTTTTTGTTTGTTGTAAAAATGTTTATTCCTTTACATACTAATGGGCAACAGGTTTTATATTTAATATTTACTCAACCTTGTGAAATCAAAACTAGTCATGAATTGTGCATCTTAATCTATGTTACTGATAGGTGTGAGTTTAAATTACTTAGAAGGGAAAATGATAGTAGCTAAAATCTTTGATTAGCCACTTAAATATTTAATGCATAAAAATGCAAACCTAACTCATAAGTTCTGTGAGTATGTGTGTGACGAAACTAGACCACAAATGAGGTTACAAAAGCTTTTGATTCCAAGTAAGTAAGGTTCCCCCCAAAAACTACAGTAGTAGTACAACTGACATACTACAGGATTTGCTGTAGTAGCATACAATCACAATAACCTTCCAGCATCAAAATGAGGCCTGTTCTGGTAAAAAAACAAAACAAAAAAAAACTCTATTAAATTAAAAGACTCTATGGACTATTAATACCAAAAATACAGGAACTAAAACTCAAGTTTAAAGTCAATGATATTGTTAGAATCTCCCATTTAAAAATAGACAGTATGAAAAAGGGATAAGGGGAAATTGTTCTGTTTATATCAAAAGCACTAGAACTTCAAGGTAGGTACCAGCAATAAATGTATTCACTGTAAATTTAATAATTACTCACATAAAATAATCAGTCTCATTAAATTAGTCTCATAAAAGGGAAAAGAAAGTTCTAGAGCATGCGTGTGTTCGCACTGACCTTGTAAAAAAAATAATAAATAAAAAAAAAGAATAACCATGTGAGATTTGTGTCTGCATCTGCTGGTTTGTGTGTCAAGGAGAATAGGATAGAAGCTTCAAAGTGCTGCAAAATTAATGAAATTAACCCGGAAGAGTTTGGATTTTTATTTACTTTGACATAAACAGACTTCTCTGATTGAGTAGGAAGGAAATTTGTGGCTGTGCACACAGTTCCATATATATATAGCAAATGGTATGAAGCTTCACATAAACACAGTAGAAATTAAAGCAATAAAAGTAAACACTATCTTTCCTTTCTATGTGTACAGTCTTAAATGGAGATTGTATTTAAATTGAGTCTTAAATGGGAATTAATAAATGAAAATACTGGATATCAAAATGTAGATAATCTACATTGTATGAAAAATAAAATGCATATTGCAACACAGAAACTTATGATAAAACAGCATATGCTCTGTATGAATCTCAATCTCTTCAATCTGTATAGCTAAAGAGCACTTCAGTCCTGATAAACACTTTTGCCACCCCCACCTCGGATGTCTGTGCAAGTGCCTTTTTTTTTTAGAATGGCAGTTGCATTCATTAGAAGGGGGTTTCTATTTTAAAAACTGTTCTATTAAAACCTCATTGAAAAACAGTGTCCAAATGTATTGTAAACAATGTCAAGAGCAACATTATCAAAGTCAAAGAAGCTTTGTCACTTCAACCATATATAGCTGATGTAGTACACAGTGAAGTGAAACAACATTCCTCCTAGACCAAAGGTGCTACACATAACAAAGACAAAGTACAGTGACGCAGACAAACATAGAGCTAAACATAGAGATAAAACAAAACTATACTTAAGGTGCAAGAAAAACTAGACATACAACAGAAGTGCAGAGGATGACAAGACAAGACAGTGCAGACAAACAACATATAGACCGACTCTGTGCAAAAGAATAGAGTTGACAGTGAGTGCAAATATTAAAGTTAACCTGTAAACAGGATTTATATAAAGTGTAAAGTGTAATGTAAAGTGACATATGCATGCAAACAGGACAATTTTTGTGTGTGTTTGTGTGTTTGTCTGTGTCCAGCACAGTATAGATCTCTGTTGAAAGCGGTTCTCAGTTGTATGCGTGTCTGTGTCCAGCACAGTTCAGTTCTCATTGGGAACACAGTTCTCAGTTTTTGTGCATGCGTGTGTTGTGTGTGTCCGTGTCCAGCACAATTCAGTTTCTCTGTTGAGATCAGATCTTGGTTGTATGTGTGTGCATATGCGTGTGTCCGTGTCCAGCTCAGTTCAGTTCTCTGTTAAGATACCCGATTGCCTGAGGGAAGAAGCTGTTCAACAGTCTGGTTGTGCGGGTCTGAATGCTATGGTACCTCTTTCCGGATGGAAGAAGGGTGAAGAGTGTGTGTGAGGGGTGTGTGGTATCATCCACAATGTTGTTAGCTTTGCGGATGCAGCATGTGGAGTAAATAAAGTATCTATCTATCTATCTATCTATCTATCTATCTATCTATCTATCTATCTATCTATCTATCTATCTATCTATCTATCTATCTATCTATCTATCTATCTATCTATCTATCTATCTATCTATCTAAAAGTCTGTAATAGAGGGAAGAGAGACTCCGGTGGTGATCTCAGCTGTCCTCACTATCTGCTGAAAGGTCTTGTGATCTGAGACGGTGCAATTCCCAAACCAGGCAGTGATGCAGCTGCTCAGGATGCTCTTGATGGTCCCTCTGTAGAAGGTGGTCAGGATGGGAGGTAGGAGATGAGCCTTCCTCAGCCTTTGCAGGAAGTAGAGACGCTGCTGGGCTTTTCTGGTGATGGAGCTGATGTTGACTGACCAGGTGAGGTCCTCTGCCAGGTGAACACCAAGGAATTTCCACGATGGACCCATCGATGTTCAGTGGAGAATGATCACTCTGTGCTCTCCTGAAGTCAACAACCATCTCTTTAGTCTTGTTGACATTCAAGGACAGGTTGTTGGCTTTACACCAGGCTGTTAGCTGCTGCACCTCCTCTCTGTATGCTGACTCGTCATTCTTTCTGATGAGACCCACCATGGTCGTGTCATCGGCAAACTTGATGATGTGGTTGGAGCTGTGAATTGCTGCACAGTCATGAGTCAGCAGAGTGAACAGCAGTGTCCTGAGCATGCAGCCCTGAGGTGCTCCAGTGATCAGTGTGGTGGTGTTGGAGGTGCTGTTCCCGATCCGGACTGACTGAGGTCTTCCAGTCAGGAAATCCAGGATCCAATTGCAGAGGGAGGTGTTGATGCCCAGCAGACTCAGCTTCTTGATCCGGTGCTGAGGAATGATCGTATTGAATGCTGAACTGAAATCTCCGGCGATAATAAAGAGTCCATCAGGGTGAGCATTCTGCAGCTTGCTAATAGCTCTGTAGAGCTCACACAGAGCCTCCTTAGCATTAGCGCTGGGTGGAATGTACACTCCAACAATGAAAGTGGTGGTAAGCAGTAGTTAGACACAAGCACAGAGTCCTTACACCATTCCGTGTTGATGTAAACACACACACCACCACCGTGAGTCTTACTGCACAGAGCTGCATTCCTGTCGGCATGAAACATGGTTAGCCTGGCTAGCTGAATGGCGGCGTCCGGAACTCTGTCACTGAGCCACGTCTCTCCGTGAAAAAAAAGACGCAGCAGTCTCTGTTCTCATGCTGTGTAGTTTGGATGTAGTCCAGTTTATTATCCAGGGAGCAGATATTTGATAGCAGTATGGAGGGGAGTGCTGGCCGGCTAGGGTTTGTTTTTAGCCTAGCACGGACACCCGCCCTATTTCCACACTTCCGCTTTCTCGCACACCGCTTCTGTCGACTCTTCTCCCGGCCACCGGCATCAGGCGATGCCGAGGGCTTGGGGCCTGGTCTCCGCAGCAAGCCGAGATCACGAAGCTTTTCCCGTTGGTCATCATGCACGTTGGCTGGTGCACAATTCCCATAATTCAGTAGCTGACACAGTCACAGCCGACAGTCTGTCGGTCGTACACATGAACACTTGTATCTAGTGTCCATATGCCATGCTATAATGGGACAATAGCACCATTTTGGGTCCAGAGTGGCCGCTGCGTGCTACTGCCGCGCCACCATCTTGGAACAATTGGAACAATTATGGCCAAGAGACAAACTCAGTAGCAATAAGGAAGAGTGAGAGTAAAAGAACAAATTCTTTGCAGGATGAACACAGACACAACAGAAACTAGGATAGTGGAAAAATGTTTATTTATGATGATTGTTTAGGTAGGCCCCTGCTCTGTGCTGAACCTGAAACAAGAAGTCCTGCAAAGAAAGGTGATGTAATTTACTGTGGCCATCCACAGCAAGACATTGTAGTTGATCACCACTTAAAGTGTTGATATGGCCGTCTCAAATGGCCCCAGTCCTGTCTAAGAGGTCTCAGTTTCTTTGTCCACACTGACGTTGAAATCAGGGTTCCAAAGGACCATGGATCTGGTAAGCACTTTCATGAGATCTTGAAGTGCCCATTCTGTTTTGTTGGTCCATCGCACCCAGTTCGGCTGACTCTTTTTGGTAAGGTCTGAGAAGTGGAGGCTAGAGAGGAGAAGGTAGGGACAAATCACCTGTAGTACCCTGCCAACTCCAGAAAGGTACATACCTGATTCTAGATGAAGGGGGTGGGTACTCCTTAACTGCCTCCACTTTTGCTTCAACCAGACCCTGGCAATGTGGTACCCCAGGTACTGCTGTTCTCTTTGGGAGGCTTCCACATATTCCTGGATGATTAGGGCCACTTGGTCAATCTGGTCCTGCATCTTTTAGATGTACTTAGTGAGAGAGCAGGATGGTGAGGGCAGCTCCCCTTAACTTCCTGGGTCACATCCAGCAGTCCTCAAGGTCACCGTCTGGTGTTTAATAGGGGTGAAACCAGTTGAGGCCTGAGATGTCTCCCAGACAGCAAAGAGGACATAAGGCAGGAGAAGTTCCCAGTTTCTCCCCTCCTCTTCTACATCCTGCTTGGAGGTCTGGTTGAACCTTTAAACAAGTCCATCTGTCTTGGGGTGGTAGATGTATGTCCTCAGGTGTTTTACCTGCAACATATGACACAGATCTCCCATGATTGTGTACCTTGGTCGGTCAGGATGTCCTTTGAGATATTAGCTGAATAGTAGCATGAGCTCTCTTTTTATGTTGTGGAAGATGGCTTTCCTAAATGGGACTGCCTTGGGGAACCTGGTGGCATAGTCAATGATGACCAAGGTACTTGTGACCTTGGACTAACTTCGGCAGTGGCCCAGAGAGATCCATGCCAATTCTTTTGAAGATGATGCTGATGATGGGAAGCACAATGAGGGGCTGTATGCCACTCTGAGGACACTGATGACATTGCTTACAGGCCCTAAATTCTTCATCCATGCCAGGCCAGAGGAATTGATCCTGAAGTTTGTCTTTTGTATTGTAGGCCCCAGGGTGGCCTCAAAGCAGGTGTGCTGGGTCTTGGAGGGTGGGACCATAAGGTAGGCCCTGCCCTGTGGTGATATAAATGTCCTCCACAGACCAAGAAATATATACGGCTGGGAATCTTTGCTCAAGATTCACAGTGTCCCCTTCGACTTTAGGCACCTGGCTCCAGCAATGTTTCAGTTGTCCTCATTTTGGTCATGCCCACAGCTCCTCTCATGCATGACCTGGTAGAACACAGAGGACAAAGGTGTAGGATTATGGTGTGTGTGTCTTACTTTCTGAGGGTGTCCTCAGAAGGAGGGGGACCTGGTGGATTCTCTCATTGCCCTCCCTGCACACTCAAGGGCCTCCATCATTCTCTGGGGATGTTGGAACATTGCAGCCTAACAGCTTTGCACTTCTCAGACAGCAGAGCATGTTAAAAACCAATCAAAAGCCTACCATGACCCTGTCAACAACTTCTAAGGCTGTGTGCTTCATTTGGATTTAAGGCTGGCTCCAAGGCAGTAGGTCCAGCCATAGAACTATGCCTCCAGCATACAGCGCATGTCCTCAGAATCTCATAGTCTACTGCCTCTTCTGAAGTGAGTGTATAGTAGGATAGCTAGGCCTCCTCCGAAAGGAATGGAGCAAGGATGTGGGCCCAGTCATCCTTGTGCCAGTTTTCCCTTACAGCTGTTCTCTCAAATGTATGTAGATAGGCCTTCATGCCCTCCTCATTGCTTAATTTGGTAAGGAGGCATTGGGCATCTGGTCAGGGGTTGGGGAGAGGAGCATTGAAGGTGAGGGAGAGTTTTATCAGATCCATTAGTTCTGTGGTGGTGATGTGTAGTCTCTGAGCCATCTCCTGGGTCACTGCTTGGCGCTGAAGGCTTTTTGTAAACAGGTGCTTGAGCATAGGATCCGTCTTGGTGGTGTTGGTTGGGTCAGTGTTTATTCCTTCATTCTTCACCAGTATAGCAATTTGTGACAGTGATGGGCTGAACACAGACACACCAGAGATGAGGATAGTGGAAGAAGTGCTCTTTTATTTACAAAAGTACTGAAAATGGTTGAGGTGAGGTGTAAAGAACCTGAAGGGATCTGATGGTGGCGGTGTGCTCTATGGTGGTACTGAGTGTTGAGCAGTGACAATGCAGGACCTAAAGAGCTTGCAGGGCAAACAGAAACATGGATCAGTTTCTCTGCCAACTTGATTTCTTACATCCCTGTAAATACGGTGCCCCAAGATACTCAGGATACTGAAGAATTGTATTTAAAAAAAACAAACAAACTAATGAAACTGGCCTGGACAAAAATGATGGTACCCTTAACATAATATTTTGTTGTACACCTTTTGGGGCAATCACTGCAATCAAGCGATTTCTGTAACTCTCATTGAGACTTTTGCACCTGTCAACAGGTACACTATATTGGCAAAAGTTTTGGGACACCACTCTTACATTTCTGGCATTTTGGCAGATGCCCTTATCCAGAGTGACTTACATTTTTATCTCATTTTATACAACTGAGCAATTGAACGTTAAGACTCTTGCTCAGGGGCCCAGCAGTAGCAGTTCAATGGATCTGGGATTTGAACTCGGAGCCTTCTAATTCTAATTGAATTCATTTCAATTTTGAAATGGCTCAGAGTCTCTAAATCATCCCAAAGGTATTCTATCAGGTTGCGGTCAGGACAAGCAAGTCAAGTTCCTCCACACCAAACTCACTCAACCATGTCTTTATGGACCTTGCTTTGTGCACTGGTGCGGAGTCATGTTGGAACAGGAAGGGAGCCATCTCCAAACTGTTCTCACAAAGTTGGGACCATGAAATTGTCCACAATATCTTGGTATGTTGAAGCATTAAGAGTTCCTTTCACTGGAACTAAGGGGCCAAGCCCAACCCCTGAAAAACAACACCTGAATTCAGTGATTCGGAGGGATGTCCCAAAACCTTTGGCAATTAGTGTATTTTGGCACACTCTTTGTGAGCAAACTGCTCCAACTGTCTCCAGTTGTCTCCAGGGTGCCTTCTCCAGACTGCATGTTTCAGCTCTTCCACAGATGTTCAATAGGATTTAGATCAGGGCTTATAGAAGGCCACTTCAGAATAGTCCAATGTTTTGTTCTTAGCAGTTGTTAGGTGTTTTTAGCTGTGTGTTTTGGGTCATTATCCTGTTGGAGGACCCATGACCTGTGACTGAGACCAAGCTTTCTCGCACTGGGCAGCACATTTCATTCCAGAATACCCTGATAGTTTTGAGATTTTATTGTACTCTGCACAGATTCAAGACACCCTGTGCCAGATGCAGCAAAGCAACCCCAGAGCATAACTGAGCCTTCTCAATATTTCACAGTAGGTACAGTGTTCTTTTCTTTGTATGCTTTATTTTTGCATCAGTGAACATAGAGCTGATGTGACTTGCCAAAAAGCTCCGGTTTTGTCTCACCTATCCATATTCTCCCAGAAGCTTTGTGGTTTGTCAATATGCATTTTGTCAAATTCCTCTCTCACTTTTTTATTATTTGCTTTCAACAGTGGAGTTGTCCTCGGTCATCTTCCATTAACTCTACTTTGGTTCAAACGCCGATGGATGACGCGATCTCACACTGTTGTACCTCAGTGTGGTGCACACCATGATACCAAACAGCACAGAGACTACTTTTCATCCTTTAAATACTCAGACTGACTAATTACAAGTTTGAAGACACCTGTGATGCTAATTACAGAACACACTTTAGTTTAACATGCCCCTATGGTCAAATTATTTTCAATCTTTTCTAGAGATACCTGCATTTTTGTCCAGGCCAGTTTCATTAGTTTGTTTATTAAATGCCTCTGTTGAACCACAATTTAAAAGCAATGTCTAATTTTCATTAGTCAATTTTCAGTAATTTTTTATTTGTTATTATTTTGGTCAGTTATTTCAGTGACCATTGTGGATTTTTCTTTCTTTAATTATTATTATTATTATTATTATTATTATTATTATTATTATCATAAATTGCCATCTGTCTTGCACAAATTGTGTTATGGACATGAATGCGGACTGAAAATGAGAAGAGGTGTGACTTTTATAAGCATTCAGACATATGATGTCTAAGCAGTGAATGACAAATTAGGGAAGAAAAATCTGTAAATTTACATTAACCAAATGTTTAAAGCCTGACTTACATTGTACTTGATTCAAGCTCCAACTGTCAGAACTCAGACACTGTGCACAAGGCCTGAATGCTCTCTTCTTTTTCTCTCAGATATTATTAGGGAGTAAACCTGCCATATATACATTGTATATACACACATATATATGGGTGTGGGTGGGAGTGTATCTATCTTAATAAGTTTTTTTGCCTGCAGGTGGAGATTTGTATGCTGCTACCGTTAGCAATTTTCAAGGGAATGAGCCCATCATTTACAAAAGCCTTGGTCAGGGCACTACCTTAAAGACAGAAAACTCATTGAACTGGCTTCAAGGTAAGAGCCATAATCTTTTTTTAGATTAATGTCCCCTTGGTCCCATCTTCTTTTCTGTTTGGAAAATAAAGGTGTCTCTGCTGGAGATCTGTCAGTGTAAATGCTAAGTATATTTATAGATAAGAAAACTAAAATCAAATTAATGGTTGAAATGATGAAAAGGTAGCCATGGTAGCTGCTAGTGGTTGACTATTTTAAAGCACTCTTTAGTGTGGCTGAAGGTTGTGGACAAAGTCACAGGAACATGCATTGCATCCAGCTACCAGATAGTTGGATGGATGGATGGATGGATGGATGGATGGATGGATGGATAAATGGATGGATTGATTGATTGGTTGATCGATTGATTGGTTGATCGATGGATGGTTGGATGGATGGATGGATTGATTGATTGATGGATGGATTGATTGATTATTCCTGCTGATATCTATATTACATTTTAAAGGTCCCCAGTTATTGACTTTATTGAGACATTATTAGAAACACACATGTTATCACATGTGATTGTGTCATTTTTCTAGATTTTTTTCAAGAAATGTTTAGTTGATATTTGGTTATTCAGCTTCCTGCTCCTAATTACAGTCCCTTTAATTTAATTTAATTTAATTTAATTTAATTTAATTTAATTTAATTTAATTTAATTTAATTTAATTTAATTTAATTTAATTTAATTTAATTTAATTTAATTTAATTTAATTTAATTTAATTTAATTTAATTTAATTTAATTTAATTTAATTTAAATGTATGTTTGTTTAAATTAAATTGTTATGTATTGTAGAATATAATCATTTTAAAGCATGTTAGTGAGCACAAATATTGTATTCTCTTGTTTTTTTGGCTTGAGACTTGCCCCCCTCTGGGTGGACACACTACAGGGTGGTTCTGAAGTCTTCTCCAATTAGTACCAAAAACTTCACTAATCTATAAAAATAAAAAAGAAATTTCCTCAGGCTTGGATGAGAAAAAGCACCCGGCTTTATTTTTATCAAGTGCACTCCCTGTACAAAAATCCCCTCTATTTATACTGGCATCATAACTCCTCCTATCGCTTGTCTCATGATTGTTTTGACTCGTTAGGAAACTTTTCTGAGAATTAATATACCCTATAAAAACAACCACTCTTTCCTTTAGTACCTGTCTGTCTTTTTATTTTAACTGATGACCCTGTGGGTACCAATCACTGAAGGTTAAGTTAGACACAATGTTGTTTATCAAATCTGTTCAAGTGACCTCGGTCTTATTATTACAAGTTAGTATCGTTTATTAATATTAGTTACTACTAATGGTACCAGGAATTTATTATTATTATATCCCGTAATTTTCGTGTTGTGAGGATAATTGCGGTTATCTGACAATTTAGTTATTTTCTCAGACTCTAAAGGTAGTATGCTATCTTTATTTTCATACTTACTTGTGACTTAGTTGTTTAAACTTATTTGCTCTCCTTATTGCTATGTTATGGCTCTCTCATTCACGCTATTCTGTTTTTTCTGGTAGTTTACCTTAATACCTTAACTTACTTAATATTAACTTAAAACTAAATTTTTTACTTCATGCACGTATCAGTATCAGGCCCTAGTTTCACCACATACACTATATTGCCAAAAGTATTCGCTCACCCATCCAAATAATCAGAATCAGGTGTTCCAATCACTTCCATGGCCACAGGTGTATAAAATCAAGCACCTAGGCATGCAGACTGTTTTTACAAACATTTGTGAAAGAATGGGTCGCTCTCAGGAGCTCAGTGAATTCCAGCGTGGAACTGTGATAGGATGCCACCTGTGCAACAAATCCAGTCGTGAAATTTCCTCGCTCCTAAATATTCCACAGTCAACTGTCAGCTGTATTATAAGAACGTGGAAGTGTTTGGGAACGACAGCAACTCAGCCACGAAGTAGTAGGCCATGTAAACTGACGGAGCGGGGTCAGTGGATGCTGAGGCGCATAGTGCGAAGAGGTCGCCAACTTTCTGCAGAGTCAATCACTACAGACCTCCAAACTCCATGTGGCCTTCAGATTAGCTCAAGAACAGTGCGCAGAGAGCTTCATGGAATGGGTTTCCATGGCCGAGCAGCTGCATCCAAGCCATACATCACCAAGTGCAATGCAAAGCGTCGGATGCAGTGGTGTAAAGCACGCCGCCACTGGACTCTAGAGCAGTGGAGACGCATTCTCTGGAGTGACGAATCACGCTTCTCCATCTGGCAATCTGATGGCCGAGTCTGGGTTTGGCAGTTGCCAGGAGAACGGTACTTGTCTGACTGCATTGTGCCAAGTGTAAAGTTTGGTGGAGGGGGGATTATGGTGTGGGGTTGTTTTTCAGGAGCTGGGCTTGGCCCCTTAGTTCCAGTGAAAGGAACTCTGAATGCTTCAGCATACCAAGACATTTTGGACAATTCCATGCTCCCAACTTTATGGGAACAGTTTGGAGCTGGCCCCTTCCTCTTCCAACATGACTGTGCACCAGTGCACAAAGCAAGGTCCATAAAGACATGGATGACAGAGTCTGGTGTGGAGGAACTTGACTGGCCTGCACAGAGTCCTGACCTCAACCCAATAGAACACCTTTGGGATGAATTAGAGCGGAGACTGAGAGCCAGGCCTTCTCGTCCAACATCAGTGTGTGACCTCACAAATGTGCTTCTGGAAGAATGGTCAAAAATTCTCATAAACACACTCCTAAACCTTGTGGACAGCCTTCCCAGAAGAGTTGAAGCTGTTATAGCTGCAAAGGGTGGACCGACGTCATATTGAACCCTATGGATTAGGAATGGGATGTCACTTAAGTTCATATGCGAGTCAAGGCAGGTGAGCGAATACTTTTGGCAATATAGTGTATGTGCTTGACTGCCAATTACTATCTTTATACAGTAAATATGGTATTTTTGAGTTTTCCTCACTTTTTAATTATTTAATTATTACCAGCTACTAGAATGGTTCTTTTTTTTATGCACAGCTTACAGGCTTACATTAGCATCATATCTCTTCAGCTTCTCATCACTCTGTGATGTCAGCCTGTACTGTGCTTCCGCATAATGTTTTTATAGTGTATATAAATTTTACTTCTAATTTTACATCTGGTTGTTTTGCACCCTCATGCTGTCATATGCGTCTCATATCTTTTTGTTGTCATATCTGTGGCCTGTTATGGCCTTCTTCTGTCCAATGCTCAAGGCACACTTATCTCCCTATCTAGTTAGCGAGGACATATATGAAGGCCATGTTGACCGACCTTTCTAACCTGCTTTCCTTTCTCAAATTTGCTAGAAACATTTATATAAGATGTGGTCATTATATATACTATTTTATGCTACTTTTCGTTATATGGTTAACTTTTGCCATAGCTGATAACTCATAATTATATTATTTAAGCACAGATCAATATATGTAACTTAAAATAAGTAAAGATTAAAATTAACTCTAGATTTGATTTAGCTTAACTGAGTACATTTAAGAATTAAAAATGATCTTTTGATTTAATGATTAAAGTGGACTAGAATTATATTTATGAATGAGTACATTTTTCAGAAAAGAATTTCAACAAGACTTAGTAAATGTGTGAGATTTGACATCTCTGCAATTGCAACTTTATAACAACTGTGTACTTGACTTAACTATTATTTCTTAGTTTATGTTACATTTCTTCTCATTGGGTCTGTAAAAAATAAAATGAAAATGACTTGTTAACAATGGACAGTAACCTTTTAATAGTTTTTTTTTTTACAAACATTTTTTAATAGATTTTTCAAACATTTATAACCATCTCATTATTATAAAGTTAATTTAAACCCAAAACAATGTTAATTGTAGAACAGAAATGACTGGACTGCATAATAAATATAAACTAGGCGTACATTTCCTGAAGAAAATGTGAAAGGTGCTTGCCCTGGCAAAACTCAAACCCCGGGCAGACAGAAAGACAGACAGATTCTTCTCAATGTACTGAGTGTTTTGATATGTCACATGTATGTTGTGGTAATTCTGGGATTACATTTATTTTGAGGGTTAACATGTCACATCAATAAAATTCATATCACAAAGTTCTTCTCATTGTACTGAGCATTTTGTCACTTGTGTATGTTGGGGTAGATTTGTGATTCCACTTATTTTGAAGTTTACCATGCATGTATCATGTGATGTCATTTTTGTCATCAAAATTCACATCACAAAGTTCTCCTCATTGTGCTGAGCAATTTGATAAGTCATATATCTGTATTGAAATAATGTAGTTATTCTACTTATTTTTGGACCTTACCCCAAGGGCATCACTGATAGTCCTGAAAACCAATGCCCAGTACTTATCCAGAACAGAGCAGAATCAAAACATTTGTCCCAGATTAGCTGGAGAAAAAGAGCATCCATCACAAGTAGCCTACAACCCAGGGTATATTCTAGTGAGCCTAGACTTACCGTGTGCAAAACAACTGAATTGTATAGCCCTAGTTTAACAAAGATGACTGTGAATAGACCCTTTTTAAGTGCCTCCTTTCATGATTTAATTTCATCCTGGTTGTGGTTTTCAAAAGACATGAGCTGAGAATACAATATTATGATCAGTCCTTTAGTACTAAAATTAAGAGTAAGGTTGTCCAAAACCGAGGTAGGCATAAGATCAGGAAAAAGGGAAAAAATGTCCTTGATGAAGTGGCAAATCTGAAGATATTTAAAGTGGTTGTGTGGGCGGTCATATATTCTGCAAAAACTATAAACCATCAGTATGCAAGTCTTTAACACTTGTCAGACCACTGACTCCCCATTGTCCAAATGTCAAGTCTAATGTGGAGAGGATGAATAATTGATTTTTGTAAATCAGGCCCAGGATTGATGCTGATGTAAACTTGTTGTGATGGCAAAAAAGATCATAAGAGTAGAAAGCATTACAGGATTGAATGTAAATTGGAAAGCTTTCAGGGGAAAAGAAGAGTATACTAAAGCTGAGAGAAACATAATGTGATCCTTTAAGAACATGATAATCTAGTCTTCAGTCGGGTGTGTGTGTGTGTGAGAGAGATGAGAACCAAGTCTGATTGTTTCCCAGTTCTTCGTGTCCAACTGGTTAAGGACCCAAATGGCCTGTGGGAAGAAGCTACTCCTTATTCTCTCTGTGTTGGCCTTTAGGGAGTGAACGTGCTTCCCTGATCGCAGCAAAGAGAAGAGTCCATTCCATCTTTCTTTGGTCCAGCACCACTTGCTGTAGATGGACTGTAGGTCAGGGAGCTCAGTGCGAATGATGCACTCAGCTGATTGCACCACTGTCTATAGAGCCCGTCTGTCCTGCATGGTGCTCTTCCCAAACCAGTTTGTGATATTTCCCATCAGGATGCTCTCTCTGGTGCAGGCGTAGAAGTTACTTAGCACCTTTGAGGGCAGTCTAAAGTCCTTCAAATGTCTAAGATGCTCTAGATGCTGGTGGGCCTTCCTCACCATGATGTCTATGTGACAGGTCCAAGATTGGTCCACTGGAAGCTATCCATTTCCTCTACTGGGGTCCCATTCGAGATGTGGGGCTGGTATTTCCTCTCCTGCTTTATTCTAAAAACCAGTATCAACTCCTTTGTCTTGCAGATGTTCAGGAGAAGATTGTTTTCTCGACACCAGTTCTCCAGGTTTCTAATCTCCTCTAGGTAGGCTGTCTCAACATTGTCAGTGATCAGGCCCTCCACAACAATGTTGTCAGCAAACATAATGAATGACATGGTGTTGGAAGTGGCTATGCAGTTGTAGGTGTAAAGTGAGCACTGCAGGGGGCTCAGGACACAACCTTGGTGGATTCAGTGCTGAGGGTGGGGGAGAGTGACGCATACTTTCAGATTGGCACCACCCGGGTGGCAAGCCTGTTGCAGCAGCTCCCACTTACGTTGAAAATTTTTTAGCAATTTTGGTATTTTTTCCGCACTTTGTGTTTTTTTTTCTTTTCGAGTGTGTGTGAATGTGACCTGTACTCTTTTGGACTTTGTTTACAGTCGTGTGGGGGAACACTGTTTGCAGCAGTGGTCCTATTGTTTACACCAGAGATCAGCTGCTAGCATTCTGCAACACGGTGGTGCTACTCCAGGAAAGACCAGACGTTCTCTGCAAGCTGAGGAGAAGAAGTCGGCAGAACCGAGCTGATGCTCTGTGCCGGGCAAAAAGGAGATGATACAGACCAGCACTACTAACTATTCAGTTCGCTGATCGGGTTCTGCTCACCCTCGCATGGAGTAAGGGTGAGGCTGATCCAAAGGCTGCTTTATGATTGTATGTATTGTATAATAAGGACTGAATTTATTCAGAGACTGGTGATATGGGCTTTTGTGTATGTATGTGTTTGTTTGCTTATGGCTAATACACTGTGGTTTGGATGAGAATTTATCTTTGTGTCGGCTACCTTTTATCGGTTACCGCTGTTACAAGACCCATAGCGATTTGTAGCCAGGGCCTGTAGGAGGCAAGTGTTACATCATCACTGTTAAAAAGCAAATCTGCTGTAAGGACATTGAGCTGTTAGCCGCTAGCATGAGACCGTACTATCTGCCCAGGGAATTCTCGTATGTTATTGCAATAGCTGCGTATATTCCCCCCTCTGCTGACAGTGAATCGGCATGCAATGTTTTGCATTCTGTTGTTAACAGACTTCTGACACAGAGTCCAAATGCCCTTCTCATTATCTCTGGAGATTTTAATCATGCCCCTCTGTCCTCCACCCTGCCCACATTCTCCCAGTATGTTTCATGCCACACCAGAAACAATAAAATACTGGACTTATTTTATGCCAACTCCAAGGAGGCTTATATTTCAACACCCCTCCCCCCACTTGGGAAGATCAGATCACAGCCTGGTTCATCTCCTGCCTGTTGACAAACCCCTTGTATGTAGGCAACTGACTGTCTCCCACACATGTTCTGATGAGACCAGTGAGGCACTGAAAGACTGTTTTGATACAACTGTGTGGGAGGAACTGTGCAATCCACATAGGAAGGATATCAGGGTGATCAGAAGTGGGTGAACGACCTGAATCTATTCTTTAATAGATTTGATCAGCTACCCTTCATGGTCCCCAAACAGTCCACCCCACCTCTTCTCTCCATGCTGCACTCAGCTCACAGCCTATCCACAATACATCTCTCCACAACACATCAAACCTATCCCCCCTACCAATTCCACCCAGCCCCCACCCTCCCCACAAAATACTGCCCCTCACAGAAGCCCAGGTGAAGAAGGAGCTAAGGAGGATCAGGGTGAGGAAGGCTGTGGGCCCAGATGGCATCAGCCCCAGGTCCTTAAGACCTGTGCAGATCACTTGTGTGGCATATTGTTGTACATGCTTGGTCGAGCCTGAAGCTGGTGAAGGTGCCACAGCTGTGGAAGACATCATGTGTGATACCTGTACCAAAGACGTCTCGCCATAAGGATTTTAGGGACTATAGACTGGTAGCACTGACCTCACATCTGATGAAGACACTGGAGAGGCTGGTGCTTTTTCATGTCCGACCTCTGTTGAGCCCATCCATGGACCCACTTCAGTTTGCCTACCAACCAGGCAGAGGTGTTGAAGATGCTGTCATCTTCCTTCTAAATAGGGTCCTTTCACACCTGGAGAAGGCTGGGAGCATGGTGAGAGTCATGTTTTTTGACTTCTCTAGTGCTTTCAACACCATCCAACCTGTGCAATCTTCAAGAAAGGACAGAGCAGACTCTTTCTACTGATGAGACTAAAGTCTTTTGGAGTGCAGGGAGCACTACTGAAGACCTTTTTGACTCTGTGATGGCCTCAGTCATCTTCTATGGATTGATCATCTGGTGCAGCAGTATCTCTACTGCAGAAAGTAAGAGACTGGACAAGCTAATCAGGAAGGCCAGCTCAGTCCTGGGGATGCCCCTGGACACAATACAGGAGGTGGGAGAAAGGAGGATGGTAGCTAAGCTATCATCCTTGCTGGAGAATGACTCTCACCCCCTGTATGACACAGTTACCTCACAGTTATCTTTGAGCAGCTCTTTCAGTGACAAACTGTAATGTTCTTGTCAGCTTTGCGAGAGCTCAGAGCATTGAAGATGGACCCACAGTCTCTGATTGGGAAATGTCCTGATGGTGGTTTTTGGGATGGTCTCTTCTGCCAGTTTCCCAATAAATCCCAAAACCATTTCTGTAAACACGTTGACATCTTCAGAGCTGCACCTGAACATGTCTTAGTCTGCGACATCAATAGTGTCAGCCACTGATTGGTCTGTCTGGCACTCAACCTCCCTCTGAACTGGAGCTTCTTGTTTTAGCCATATATTTTGGCATGAAGAAGATGGTGCCATGGTCCGATTTCCCAAAAGGTGGATGAGACTGCACCATGTAGCTGTCCTTAAACTGGTTGTAGCAGTGGTCGAGTGTCCTTTTGCCCCTGGTCGGGTGGGTGATGTGTTGGTAGAAGTTGGGAACTGTTAAAATTTTCTCATCACAATGAGTGCACTGGGTTGGCAGGTTGGCACTGTTGAAATCACAGTAAGCAAAGCATCCTGGTGCTGTGTCTGGTGCAAAGTGAGAGCCTCATGTAGCTCACAAAGTAGTGTCCATGTTCACCTCAGGTAGAATAAGTATGGCAATTTGAATTCCAGAGGTAAAACGGGTGACCTTTGATGATCAAGAGCTCAAGTTGGATATACAGGAGAGTGTGTGGTACAATGCATCACATGCACTTCACCTCCCTTTAAATTTCCTGACTAATGTACTGTCCATGCAGTAAACCAAGGAGCACTTGGCCAGCTTGATGGTGTGGTCCAGCACGGCTGGGTTAAGCCTTGTCTCTGTGAAGCTGAGGATGTTGCAGTCCTGAATGTCCCGAATGATTTGACCCTGGCCCTGAGATCATCCAGCTTGTTCTCCAGAGACTGGATGCTGGCTAGCAGGATCCTTGGCATGGTGTGCATGAGCCCTTAGCCTTTTCCTGACCCTGGCTAACTTACTTGGCTGAAATATAGATTGGGTGTTGAAAACAATGTATGGAATGGAAATAAGAGTGTCTCTCTCATATCTTATTGTAGTCAGTGTTGAAGAAATGAAGTAGCTTGGTTTAAGAAAATTAAAGAAGAAAAAGGGAATTGATGAGTAGTCAGCTTGCCTCACCATTGAAATAAGCATTTTATCTATAATGAACCCCTCCCTGAACCGCCACCTTATTGTGGTGGAGGGGTTAGAGTACCCGAATGAGCCTAGGAGCCATGTTGTCGGGGGCCAAGTGCTCCTGGTAGGGTCTCTGAAGGCAAATGGGTCCTAGGTGACGGGTCAGACTAAGAGCGGTTAAAATCCCCTCAAGAGAAAGAAGAAAACATAGACCATTACGTCGCCCAGATTGGCGTTACCGGGGCTCCAACCTGGAGCCAGGCCTGGGGTTGTGGAATGCAGGTGAGTGCTTGGTGGCCGAGTCTTCACCTATGGATCTCAGCCGGGCACAGCCAAAATGAGCGACGTAGGCCCGTCTTCCCATAGGCCCACCACCCGCGGGATGGAGCATAAGGGGCTGGTGCTATGTGACTTGGGTAGCAGTCATGGGCGGGGGCCTAGATGACCCAAACCCTGGTTAAAGAATGTGGCTCTAGGAACAGGGAATGTCACCTCACTGGGGGGTAAGGAGAATGAGCTGGAGGGGGAGGCTGAGCAGTACTGGCTAGAGATAGTCGGGCTCGCCTCCATGCACAGCCTGGGCTCTGGAACCCAACTCCTTGAGAGAGGTTGGACCCTCTACTACTCTGGAGTGCCTCATGGTGAGAAGCGGCGGGCTGGGGTGGGCTTGCTTATAGCCCCCCCAGCTCAGCCGCCATGTGTTGGAGTTTTCCCCGGTAAATGAGAGGGTGGTTTCCCTGCGCCTTTGGGTCTCACTGTTGTTTCAGCTTATCGGCCAAACAGCGGTGTGGTGTACCCAGCCTTCTTGGAGACCCTACGAGGGGTGCGGAAAGGTGCCCCGACTGGGGACTCCATAGTTATACTGGGGGAATTCAACGCCCTTTTGGGCAACGACAGTGTTACCTGGAGAGGCGTGATTGGGAGGAACGCCCCCCCCCCCAGATCTGAACTTGAGTGGTGTTCTGTTATTGGACTTCTGTGCTAGCCACAGTTTGTCCATAACGAACACCATCTTCAAGCATAAGGGTGCCCATCAGTACACATGGTACCAGGACACCTTAGGCTGGAGGATGATGATCGACTGATCGTCGTGTCATCTGACCTTCGGCCATATGTCTTGGACACTCAGGTTAAGAGAGGGGCTGAGCTTTCAACTGATCACCACCTGGTGGTGAGTTGGATCCACTTGCAGAGGAGGATGGCAGACAGAATTGGCAGACCCAAACATATTTCAACAAGATTCAGAGCTTCAACAAGATTCAGAGCTTCAACAAGATTCCGAGGGAGGTTGGGGACATTGAGTCTGAGCAGACCATGTTCTCCTCCTCCATTGTTGATGCAGCTATCAGGAGTTGTGGCCGTAAGGTCTCTGGTGCCTGTCGTGGCGGTAATCCCTGAACCCAGTGGTGGACACTGGAAGTAAGGGATGCAGTCAAGCTGAAGCAGTCCTATCGAGCCTGGTTGGCTCATGGGACCCCAGAGGCAGCTGATGAGTACCGGCAGGCCAAGCGAGCTGCAGCCCCGGGTGGTTGTGGAAGCAAAAACTCGGATCTGGGAGGAGTTTGATGAGGCCATGGAGAAGGACTATCTGTCGGCCTTGGGGAAATTCTGGCAGACCGTCCAGCACCTCAGAAGGGGTAAGCAGCTCTCTGCCAACACTGTTTACAGTGCAGGTGGAGAGTTGCTGACCTTGACAAGGGATCTTGTCGGATGGTGGAAGCAATATTTCGAGGATCTCCTCAATCCCACTGACACTCCTTCCGTAGAGGAAGCAGAGGCTGAGTACTCAGAAGTAGATTCATCCATTACCCAAGCTGAAGTCACTGAGGTAGTCCAGCAGCTCCTTGGTGGCAAGGCCCCGGAAGTGGATGATATTCACCCTGAGTACCTTAAGTCTCTGGATGTTGTGGGGCTGTCTGGGCTGACATGTCTCTGCAACATAGTGTGGCAGTCAGGGACAGTGCCTCTGGACTTGGCGACCGGGGTGGTGGTCCCTCTTTTTAAGAAGGGGGATCGGAGGGTGTGTTCCAACTACAGGGGAATCACACTCCTCAGCTTCCCAGGGAAAGTCTACTTCAGGGTACTGGAGAGGAGAGTCCGACCTTTAGCCATACCTCGGATTCAGGAGGAACAATGCGGTTTTTGTCCTAGTCGTGGAACACTGGACCAGCTCTATACCCTTCACAGGGTGCTTGAGGGTTCATGGGAGTTTGCCCATGAAGGCATTCGACTGTGTCCCTTGTGGCATTCTGTGGGAGGTGCTCTGGGCGTATGGGGTCCGTGGCCCTCTGTTAAGGGCTGTTCGGTCTCTGTATGACAGGAGCAGGAGCTTGGTTCGCATTGCCAGCTGTAAGTCAGACCTGTTCCCAGTGCACGTTGGACTCCAGCAGGGCTGTCCTTTGTCACCGGTTCTGTTCATTATTTTTATGGACAGAATTTCCAGGCGCAGCCAGGTGATGGAGGGAGTCCAGTTTGGGGACCATAGGATTTCATCTCTGCTTTTTGCAGATGATGTTGTCCTGTTGGACTTACAGCGTGCACTGGGGCAGTTTGCAGCTGAGTGCGAAGCAGCTGGGATGAGGATCAGCACCTCCAAATCCGTGGCCATGGTTCTCGACCGCAAAAAGGTGGTTTGTCCCCTCCAGGTTGGAGGGGTTTTCCTCTCTCAAGTGGAGGAGTTTAAGTATCTCAGGGTTTTGTTTACAAGTGAGGGAAGGATGGAGCGTGAGATTGATGGACGGATTGGTGCAGCGGCAGCAGCAATGCAGTTTATGTACTGGTCTGTTATGATGAAGGAGGAGCTGAGCCAAAAGACTAAGCTCTCGATTTACCAGTCAATCTATGTTCCTACTCGTACTTATGGTCATGAGCTTTGGGTCATTTCCGAAAGGACAAGATCCCACATACAGGTGGCCGAAATGAGTTTCCTTTGTAAAGTGGCGAGGCATTCCCTTAGAGATAGGGTAAGGAGCCCTGTCATCCGGGAGGAGCTCAGAGTAGAGCCGCTGCTCCTCCACATCGAAAGGGGCCAGTTGAGGTGGATTGGACATCTGTTTCGGATGCCTCCTGGACATTTCCCAGGGGAGGTGTTCTGGGCATGCCCCACTGGGAAGAGACCCCGGGGAAGACCCGGGACACGCTGGAGGGACTATGTCTCTCAGCTGACCTGGGAATGCCTTGGAATTCCCCCGGAAGTGTTGGAGGAAGTGGCTAGGGAGAGGGAAGTCTGGGCATCCCTGCTTAGACTGCTGCCTTAGCATCCCCTGCTTAGACTATTTAAAGCAGCACAAAACAGCAATCAAAATCATAGTCAAAAACTTAGCAAAGTTCTGAGGGCCGGGATGCTTGAACAAGACAAACAAATTCTAAAAACACTAGGCAAAACAATAATCTGAAAACTGGCTAGGTCATATACAGAATAATCCAAATCAGAGGCATGCAAAAGCAGTATTCACTAAAACAGTCCAGGTCACACACAGAAACAATGGCAATACAAATGCTCAGTAAGGCTGCTAGGAACAATACTGCACAAAGAACACGCATGTGTGCTCTGCTTAAATGCCTGTGCAGAAACCAGGAAGTGAACTACGTGCTCGTGTCAATACACTGGGGGAGGGCTCCCTCTGCTGCCCAGATTCCAGATGAGACATAACAACATTATTGCACCTTAATCTTCACACTAACAAGAGAGGTAATGATTGCTGGGTACAAGAAAGTGAATTTGACTCCCCTAAGGCCATTTGCTTTTTCCTGACTTCTGCACTTCTCTTGAGAAAACACCCTGTCTCTGAGAAAGCATAACTCCTGTTTTTGTCTGCTAAATCGAAAGATGAAATACTTGTCCTTAAAGAAATTAAAATGCACCAAAAATACCTTTGGTCTGCTCTGTTTGGTCTTGGCATTGTTAGTTGGTTTAGGTCCAATTCAGTGTACACATGAAAGAATGTGAAGTCTCATAAAGTCTTTCCCCAGTACTTCCATGAAAAAGTCTAGGGTTAGTCATAAATTTAATTGGATCTGACCCCTTAAGCTTTTCTGGGATGCCCACCACTCTTAAACCTCTGTGAGAGGTCTTCCAACTTTTCTTTTAGAAATTAATTTTCCTTCTGTAGGGTATCCATGGAAGTAGAAGATGGCCTAAATGATTAGGTAATGATAATGGTGAGTGCACCAAACTGTAATCATTTAGGCCATCTTCTACTTCCCAAAGGTGTTCTTCATGAGCTTTTTAATATGATTTTACAGGTCCCAGAGTAGCATTCTTGGGTGATAGGGTGTCTGCTGGTTCTGTTTTTAAAAGAGAGTGGGCTACTTGCACCATATCTGAGAGGAGTGCTGAACAAAGTCTTTTGAGGTCATCAGGTAGTGCAGTGAATTCTCAGGGGAAAGGCATGGGATTGCCTCTTGCGGCATGGGATTGTTTAATTTGACTTTGGAGCTGCAGACTATAAGTATTCAGCACCACTGTTCTATTGTTGGCATTACCACTGGGTCAGTATGGAATAGGATCACTGTATATGCAGATTATACACTTTTATCCTGTTGATTCTTTGACTCCTTTAATTAATCTGATAAACCGTTTTGGTTCCTTTTCTGGGTATTCAGTTAACTGGAATAAAAGCATCCTTGTTCCTCTTGGAAGTAATTATCCAACAAATTTTAGGGTCCCTTCCTTTTAAAATTGTCTGTGATCGTTTTACTTACTTGGGATTGGTAATTCCTGTAGATCCAAAAGGCATATTTAAGCTTAATTTTATGGCTGCAATTAATGTTACCACTGAAAATGGTATAAGGTTATCCTTTCAAGGTATTTGTACCTGTTTCAGTATTTACCCATATTTTCTCTTTTATATGGGAATTTAAGACTCATCGCATCTCTAAGGAACACTTATAAAAATCCAAAGAGACGGAGGGCTTGCAATGCCGGTTTTTCAGTACTTTGATGTATTGCTGTTATGACTCCCCTGTGTCAATGAGACTGCAGTGGATTCTTTTAGCTGGATTTGCATGGAGTCTCATTCTATAAGCAGGAGTTCTTGCTCTACCCAAAATTTCATAGGTTTTAGCAAAGATATATTTTCTTGGTATTCTGTGGCATATGACCAGGTTTTACTACCTGAAATGGAATTGGCCATCTTTGGCTGCTTTGATGCAGTTTAATCTTTCCCTTATTATTTGTAATTGGTGTTAATGCTGTGCTTGGTTTCAAGATTCAAGATTCAAGAAGCTTTATTGTCATTTCAACCACATATAGCTGATGCAGTACATAGTGAAATGAAACAACGTTTCTCCAGGACCTGCTGCTACAGAAACATACAACAACAAGTTCAGCACAAAACAACACCACAGAGCTAGGACAGAAGTGTGTCTTAGCCACGTAAAGTGCACAGTGTGCAGCTATGTGCAAACAGGGCATAGACAAGACAGTGCAAAAGACAATAAATACAATAAAGACAACACAAAAGAACACAGGACACTTAGCGCCGAAAAGAAAGAAAAGAACATGTGTAATGGAATGTACGTGAAATAAAATAGATAAAGTGGTGGTGGCCAAGAGAATTATATTTAGGGAGTGGAAATCTACAACTCCCTCATGTTTTCAGACATGGTTTGCAGAGATGGTCTCTGTCTTACATCTTGAGAAAATATGTTTTAACAAAGCAAATTCCATTATAAATTTTTTCAAAGTCTGGGGTCCCTTCCTCCAACATTTATATGACAATATAATTTCATGATTTTTACATTTGTGATATTAGAATTTATATGCTGATTTCTATCCTACTAATTGTGATCTGTCCTTCTCCTTCATGCATTATTTGGCATTTTTGTCATTTGTCATCTGGCCTCCCCTTTTTTCTACTTATTTTGTTTTGTTTTTTAGCATGTTGTTCTTTTTTGCTGTTATTATAAAACCAATAAAGAATAATATATCCAAAAAAAAGTTACATTCTAGTCACCATAATGTTATTGAACTATGTTTCACCATTATTCAGAAAATCAAATTTAAGGTAGCATATATCAGTGATAAAAGGTGAAATCATTAAAAGTGGACAGAAGCCAAACCCGACACCTATTCAAACCATGCTTAAAATAGTCCCCTGATGCAAAATTACTGATGCAGAAGGAAAAAATATATAGCTGACACTCATTTTAAAAGAAAAAACTGCACCACATAAAAAAAAAATTAATTTAAAAAAATAAATAAATAAAACCATATTCAAATACAACAATATAATGCCCCTGTATCACTTTTATTGCATGCTATTCTTTGTAGAGTTCCAAGCACCAAAGGTCTATCTTTTATAATTTGGGTTGTTGTAAATATATTGGAGTTGTTAGGATTATTATTATTATTGTTGTTGTTGTTGTTGTTGTTGTTATTATTATTATTATTATTATTATTATTATTATTATTATTATTATTATTATTATTATTATTATTATTAATTGGTTGATTACTTAATTAATAATAATAATAATCATCATAATCAACACTAAAATGCAGTGGGAAGCACAAGACTCCAAGGTACATGGAAACATCAAAATTTATCAGATTGTGCCCAATTGCTGCCAGTGCTCAATGGAATGAGTGGACATGCCCTGACCTGATGATGGTGCTATTGAACAGAAGTTTATGTTCCATTTTGTACAGACATTTTTTTCATTTCTGATTTCTACCCTTGTGCCAAAGAAAAAAAATCCATATTTGATTCCAGGGTTAAGTTTAACTACCTTTTTTCTTGAAATCTTGGAAAATCTAACTGTTCTGATATTTGGTGTACTACATTATTTTGATAATCTGTAAGGAGATTTCTAATGATGACTATGTTACTTCAGAATCATGACCACCATCAGCAGATCAGATTTCAGCAGGGTTTTCTCAGATTTAACACTGCTTTACAACCACATGATAAATATGTTCATCAATGGTCACTTTATTGTTTTGTATAGATGGCCACTGGGGACATTATTTTGCAAAGGGCTTTTTGGACCCTTAGTGTTTGTGGCTTTTTTTAAAATTCTTTTCCTTCCATGAAAATAATTGTATACAATAACACTCCTGCTACACAATAATACAGGGTTTTACTTTTTGTGCCATAACTCAAGAAATGTAAGCCCTCCAAATTTCTTTGTGCTACCAATTCCTTGGCTTCACTCAAAATGCCTCATAATATAATAAATCTACTTTTTAAAAAATTCGTTACAGAAAGAGTATCAAACTGATTCTAGATGTACTTATGTATTAATTCTAAATTTATGTTATTGTTCATTTTCATGTAGGCATACAGTATGAATATAAAATTTCAGTATAAATAATCAACAAGAACTGTTATTTACTACATTTGAACAATATTTGGGTTTCTTACTGTAATATTTGGGTTTGTTCTTTCCACAGACCCAGCTTTTGTAGGCTCAGCGTTCATCCAGGAGAGCCTCCCAAAAGGCAATGCAGTGGGTGATGATGATAAAATTTACTTTTTCTTCAGTGAAGCAGGAAAAGAGTTTAATTTCTTCGACAACACTATTGTTTCCCGTATTGCCCGTGTGTGTAAGGTGAGGAGTGCTTTATTGGAGTAAGTGTGGTAGGGTTGGGGGTTGGGGTCTTTAGGCTGTAGATCTCCAACTAGGGAAAACTAATGAATATGCCCCATAGCTCAGAATTCCTACTTGTGATGGTTAGAATTCAGCTAGTGATGCCAAATCAATACGGCTACACACAGTATCACTTCTTACCTTTAAATACGTTATACAAATATTGCATTAGGTAAATCAATGTACAAACATATTTGCTTAATAAATCTATAACACTGGCAACAGTTATAGTGGTGCTTCAGAGTTTCTGCATAAATATATCTCAAAACATCAGATTTTCACAGGTGCTAAAAGTAGAAAAAGTAAACCCTTTTTTTTGATTAAACAAATCAGAACAAAAATATTATACTTAGTAATTTATTTATTCAGGAAAACGTTCCAGTATTACAGTGGCAAAAGTTTCTGAACATCTAAGCAGTTAATTTGAAGGCCAAATTAGTGTCCATCTGTTTTCAATCAATGGGAGTGAGTGCCTTATGTTTATTTAAAAAGGACCTATCAAAGGATGATCTTTGCAGCATGTGGTTAAGTGTCTCATGGTGCTAACAAAAGAGGTTTCTGAGGACCTCAGATAAAGAGCTGTTGTTGCTCATCAGGCTCTAAAAGTTTGCAAAACCATCTCTAAAGACTCCACAAAGTCAGACAGATTGTGTACTAATGGTGGAAATTTAAGACCATTGCTACCCTCCCATGAGTGCTCAAACAATTAAGATCACTCCAAAAGCATGATGTGTAATAGTCATCGGGGTCACCATCAAGAGAACACTGAACAACCTTGGTGTGCATTGCACAGTGGCAAGGAGAAATCCACTGATCTCCAAAAAAGAAAAAAAAAATTCTCGTCTAAGGTTTTGGACAGATGAGAAAATAGAAATAGAACTTTTTGGTTTAAATGAGAAACGTTTTATGTTTGGAGAAAGAAAAACATTCCAGCATAAGAACCTTATAGCATCTTTGAAACATGGTGGTGGTAGTATCATGGTTTGGGCCTGTATTGCTGTTTGTGGGCCAGGATAGGTTGCCATCATTTATGAAACAATGAATTCAAAAATATATTAGTGAATTCCAAAGTAAAATGTCAGGACATCTGTCCATGAACTGAATCTCAAGAGAACATGGGTCATACACCAAAACAACAGCTGCAAGCACACAAGTCAGTCTACCAAAGAATGATTAAAGAGGAACCAAGGCAATGTTTTGCAATGGCCAAGTCAGTGTCCTCCTTTGTATGAGGATACCCATCAACATCCCAGTGTTGTTCTGTACTGCTGTTCTGTACTAAGATCATACAATTTGTTTTGCACAGATCAACGGGTACAAATAACACATTCTTGCAGTTATTGCTACACAAGGGGGTCATAGCAAGGATCACATACTTTTGACACTAACAGATGTGTTATTATGGATCATTTTTCTCAAAAATTAAAGTAGTATAATATTTTGTCAGATTTATTTGATTGGGTTCACTTAGTCTACTTTTATGACTTGTGTGCAAAACTTATGTTTTCAGATTTATGCAGAAATATAGAAAATTCTAAAAGGCTTACAAGCTTTCCATATTTTCAAAATTACTTAAACCTGGTCTCATTCTTTTGTGCATATTTTGTCCATGTTTGTGCACACAAAACATTTGTACTCATTCAGTTTTTGGGATATTAGCTTTATTTTTACCCAACCACTACAGAGCATGCTATTGCTCATGCCAGGTGATTTTTAATTGCAAAAAGAGCAGAACCCGTGGTGTTGCTGTTTATGGTGTGCAGAGTGGCTGTTCACAAGCAACTGCTTAGTCGTGGTGACTTTGCAATTTAATGTTAGGAAAACTTAAGTAGTTTAAGCACTTGCCTTTGGGATGGCAATGTCACATTGCAAACGACAAGTAAAATGGAAGATGGCTCACATTCGATCTCATCTCGTATTTAAGGTAAATATTTGAACATTTTTTGCATAACCTTTTGCATAATTTGGGTCATTGTGAACTTTCACTTAATTAGATTTTGGGTATATGTTTCACATTGATCATAAAAAATCCATTGTAGTACAGTTACTGTGTGTGTGTGTGTGTGTGTGAGAGAGAGAGAGAAAGAGAGTGTGAGCTTGCAGAAGATCAAGTTTCACATAAACATATTTAGACAGAGTTTGGTCATGGTCAATGTAAATACTTATGTGTTAGTAAACTTTTTAGGATCCATAATAAGGAGATCAAATTGATAAAATGTAAAAAATGCAAAAAATTATGGATATGTTTTGTAGTGAGTAAAAGTACATACATTTTTCAAATTTTACATTACTATTTATCATATTTACTACTTATCTAACATTTATCCCTAATGAGCAAGGCTGAGGTGACAGTGTCAAAGAAAAACTCCCTGAGATGAGCACTAATTCCTTCCTGTGAGAAGCTGACTGATGCAATAGCAGTTCAAAGATGGTGGGATAGTCTCCAAGTGTGATAGCCTCTAAGACTAGCTATGAAAAGGGAGTAGTAAAAGGGAGAGCCAGAAGGTGACAGACATGAGGGCTTCCTGGGACATAAAGCATGCAACGACTTCAGAGTCAGCAAACCTGAGCGACTTAAACGAGTGGTAAGGCAACAGCAACCAGTGAAAGAATGCTGCCCTAGTAATGTTATCTACATGAGCTTCAAAGGATAGGCTGGAATCAATAATCATAACAAGGTCTTTTACTACTGAACACAATGAAACCAAAAGGCCATCCAGAGTTACTCTGTAATCAGAAAGATTACTTCTGGCTGCATGTGGTCCTAGTCTAAGCACTTTTGTCTTGTCAGAGTTAAGCAGGAGGAAGTTACTACTGTCCAGTGTCCTTTATACATTCTTCAATCAAGCTGGTGTCTCTCATCTTACTTATCTGAAACATATAGCTATGTGTCATCAGCATAGAGTGGTAGCTGAAGCTAATACCATGTTTACAAATAATTTCACCAAGGGTTAGCATATATAAGGAGAAAATCAGTGGGCCTAAAACAGAAACTTGTGTAACACCAAACATAACCTTGCTATACAGTAGTAGAAGTAGAAGTCACTATCTAGATCATATGAACTGATCACGATCAGTCAACTAAGACCTAAGAGAGGAGAGGGCTGTTCCTTTAACACCAACAACATTGTCTAGCTTATCAAGTAGAATAGTGTGGTCAATGGTGTCAAAAGCTGCCCTAAAATCAAGTAACATCAGCAAGGAGACACTGACCCTGATCAAAGTTAAATTTCAGAATTCAAATAAAAAAAACTTTATTTATCCCTAGGGGGCAATTTAAGGCATGCAGAGTAATTAAAAAAGTGCAAATACAAAATAAAATAACATAAAAACATAAAAAAAATACAATTGTTGTAATGATAAATGGAATAAGTCAGTTGAAATAGATGGATGCATATATTAATAAATTAAACGTAATGTGAGAATACTGTTGTGCAGTATGTAAATATTGGTATGTAGCAGCAACATTAGAGTTATTGTCACATCAGAGTCCAGATCACTATATGTTTTTCACAGATTGTAAGTATGAGAGTCAATTAGTCTATTTGAAGGAGTGTGGGTTGGCGGTGGAAGAGGGTTATATGTGGGTTATAATGTGGAGAATGGTGCTAACTGAGTTGATGGGAGGGTAGGGATGGAAAATGATAGTTGTGAGTTGAGGAGTGGTGAGAGGACACAGCCCTGTGGGGAGCCAGTTGAGGTGTGAAGGAGTCCAGAAAAGGTGTTATTGACCAAATCTTTCTGCATTTGGTTGGTGAGAAAATTGATTATCCACAGGATGGTTGTCCAAGCAGAAATGGCTGGAGAGTTTCTGGGCCAGAATATGGGGCTGTAAAGTGTTAAACACTGAAGAAAAATCTGCAAACAGAAGTCTAGCTGAGGTATTGGGGATTGCCAGATGCTTG